>NC_092225.1:47386978-47646978 GCF_036320965.1 Panulirus ornatus | reverse complement strand
TATACAACTATGAACCCACACTATGATGAACCCACACTATGATGTATATACAACTATGAACCCACACTATAATGAACCCACACTATGATGTATATACAACTATGAACCCACACTATGATGAACCCACACTATGATGTATATACAACTATGAACACACACTATGATGAACCCACACTATGATGTATATACAACTATGAACCCACACTATGATGTATATACAACTATGAACCCACACTATGATGAACCCACACTATGATGTATATACAACTATGAACCCACACTATGATGAACCCACACTATGATGTATATACAACTATGAACCCACACCATGATGAACCCACACTATGATGTATATACAACTATGAACCCACACTATGATGAACCCACCCTATGATGTATATACAACTATGAACCCACACTATGATGAACCCACACTATGATGAACCCACACTATGATGTATATACAACTATGAACCCACACTATGATGAACCCACACTATGATGTATATACAACTATGAACCCACACTATGATGAACCCACACTATGATGTATATACAACTATGAACCCACACTATGATGAACCCACACTATGATGTATATACAACTATGAACCCACACTATGATGAACCCACACTATGATGTATATACAACTATGAACCCACACTATGATGAACCCACACTATGATGTATATACAACTATGAACCCACACTATGATGAACCCACACTATGATGTATATACAACTATGAACCCACACTATGATGAACCCACACTATGATGTATATACAACTGTGAACCCACACTATGATGAACCCACACTATGATGAACCCACACTATGATGAACCCACACTATGATGAACCCACACTATGATGTTTATACAACTATGAACCCACACTATGATGTATATACAACTATGAACCCACGCTATGATGTATATACAACTATGAACCCACACTATGATGAACCCACACTATGATGAACCCACACTATGATGAACCCACACTATGATGGTGACGGGAAAAGACACGCAATCAACGCCCTCCACACGATCTCGTTTACATGTTTTAGAGTGTGTAGGCACAGTGTGGGCAGTGTGGGCACAGTGTGGGAAGAGCGTGGGCAGTGTGGGTACAGCGTGGGCAGTGTGGGTACAGTGTAGGCACAGTGTGGGTACAGCGTGGGCAGTGTAGGCACAGTGTGGGCACAGTGTGGGTACAGTGTGGGCACAGCGTGGGCAGTGTGGGCACAGTGTGGGCACAGTGTGGGTACAGTGTAGGCACAGTGTGTGTACAGCGTGGGCAGTGTAGGCACAGTGTGGGCACAGTGTGGGTACAGTGTGGGCACAGCGTGGGCAGTGTGGGCACAGCGTGGGCAGTGTGGGTACAGTGTAGGCACAGTGTGGGTACAGCGTGGGCAGTGTAGGCACAGTGTGGGCACAGTGTGGGTACAGTGTAGGCACAGTGTGGGTACAGCGTGGGCAGTGTAGGCACAGTGTGGGCACAGTGTGGGTACAGTGTAGGCACAGTGTGCGTACAGCGTGGGCAGTGTGGGCACAGTGTGGGCACAGTGTGGGTACAGTGTAGGCACAGTGTGCGTACAGCGTGGGCAGTGTAGGCACAGTGTAGGCACAGTGTGGGTACAGTGTAGGCACAGTGTGCGTACAGCGTGGGCAGTGTGGGCACAGTGTGGGCACAGTGTGGGTACAGTGTAGGCACAGTGTGCGTACAGCGTGGGCAGTGTGGGCACAGTGTGGGCATAGTGTGGGTATAGCGTGGGCAGTGTGGGCACAGCGCGCGCACAGTGTAGGCAATGTCTGGCAGGGGAAATCGGTCGTTGGAATAGGCGCGGACGTGATGCCTTCCTTCCGAGGAGCGCGAGTGGTGACGTGCAGTCAGAACAACACGTGGTAGAGGAGCACGAGTGGTGACGTGCAGTCAGAACAACACGTGGTAGAGGAGCACGAGTGGTGACGTGCAGTCAGAACAACACGTGGTAGAGGAGCACGAGTGGTGACGTGCAGTCAGAACAACACGTGGTAGAGGAGCACGAGTGGTGACGTGCAGTCAGAACAACACGTGGTAGAGGAGCGCGAGTGGTGACGTGCAGTCAGAACAACACGTGGTAGAGGAGCACGAGTGGTGACGTGCAGTCAGAACAACACGTGGTAGAGGAGCACGAGTGGTGACGTGCAGTCAGTACAACACGTGGTAGAGGAGCACGAGTGGTGACGTGCAGTCAGAACAACACGTAGTAGAGGAGCACGAGTGGTGACGTGCAGTCAGAACAACACGTGGTAGAGGAGCACGAGTGGTGACGTGCAGTCAGAACAACACGTGGTAGAGGAGCACGAGTGGTGACGTGCAGTCAGAACAACACGTGGTAGAGGAGCACGAGTGGTGACGTGCAGTCAGAACAACACGTGGTAGAGGAGCACGAGTGGTGACGTGCAGTCAGTACAACACGTGGTAGAGGAGCACGAGTGGTGACGTGCAGTCAGTACAACACGTGGTAGGTGTGTCTCCCCAGACACAACGTGTACAGATGTGTACAGGTTCCATACGTGTGATATATTCTCTAATTTTACAGATGATGTTGCCTGCAGAGTTGTTCATCATGTTCTGTGTACATACACTTGATCATTAGACAATGTGGACGAAAATTTTAAGGTGTTTATAGGAACAATGTTTATAGGGAGGTAATGTTTATAGGGACGTAATGTGTAGAGAGACGTAATGTGTATAGGGACGTAATGTGTATAGGGACGTAATGTTTATAGGGACGTAATGTGTATAGGGACGTAATGTGTATAATGACATAATGTTTATAGGGACGTCATGTGTAGAGACGTAATGTGTATAGGGACGTAATGTGTATAGGGACGTAATGTGTATAATGACATAATGTTTATAGGGACGTCATGTGTAGAGACGTAATGTGTATAGGGACGTAATGTTTATGTACGCTGTGTCGTGAGTTCAGCTGAATCTCTTTTTATAGTTTCGATTATGTTATAAATAATTGCTTTATTTCTTGGTTACTTACATTTTGGGTATTTCATGAAACCTTATGTTGGACTGCGGGTGTGTTACTTTGGTAATTTGTGGAAGTGCTTTTTGGTAATCATCATATATGTCACTTTGTTATCTATTTTACACACATCTTAAACTGTGGTTAATAAAAGATATCTATCTATCTATCTGTGTGTGTGTGTGTGTGTGTGTGTGTGTGTGTGTGTGTGTGTGTGTGTGTGTGTGTGTGCGTGTGTGTGTGTGTGTGTGTGTGTGTGTGTGTGTGTGCGTGTGTGTGTGTGTGTGTGTGTGTGTGTGTGTGTGTGTGTGTGTGTGTGCGCGTGTGTGTGCGTGTGTGTGTGTGTGTGTGTGTGTGTGTGTGTGTGTGTGTGTGTGTGTGTGTGTGCGCGTGTGTGTGTGTGCGTGTGTGTGTGTGTGTGTGTGTGTGTGTGTGTGTGTGTGTGTGTGTGTGTGTGTGTGTGTGTGTGTGCGCGTGTGTGTGCGTGTGTGTGTGTGTGTGTGTGCGTGTGTGTGTGTGTGTGTGTGTGTGTGTGCGTGTGTGCGTGTGTGTGTGTGTGTGTGTGCGTGTGTGTGTGTGTGTGTGTGTGTGTGTGTGTGTGTGCGTGTGTGTGTGTGTGTGTGTGTGTGTGTGTGTGTGTGTGTGTGTGTGTGTGTGTGTGTGTGTGTGTGTGTGTGTGTGTGTTCACCCGACCTTCGGGATTCAACACCTCTCGCGGGTGACCGACAGGGGGGGTAAGAGGCAATAGCGTTGGACTGAGGGCACTTCTCAATATGATTAACGCCCTTGATGATAATGGTGACGATGACTGATACGATGATTGGAGTGATGATAATAGTGATACAATAGATGCTCGAAGTTCATACGATGAATATAACTAACCAAACATGATATTACGCTTACTGGCGTATGTGTTTAATTTGAGGGCGTATCATTAAACGTAGGAGTACATACGCTTAGCATTATCATCATCCTCATCATCACTGCTAATCAACATTACTAAATGACACCAATAACAGGGTCGTGTTTCAACCTTAAGTTTGATGATAATGAACAAGGTCTGTTGTGTCTGGTTGCAGTGTTGAACATGAGGACCATCAGGGTCTTCTGACGTGACCTACATAGTACACTTGGTCTTCTGACGTGACCTACATAGTACACTTGGTCTTCTGACGTGACCTACATAGTACACTTGGTCTTCTGACGTGACCTACATAGTACACTTGGTCTTCTGACGTGACCTACATACTACACTTGGTCTTCTCCTGACGTGACCTACATAGTACACTTGGTCTTATGACGTGACCTACATAGTACACTTGGTCTTCTTCTGACGTGACCTACATAGTACACTTGGTCTTCTTCTGACATGACCTACATAGTACACTTGGTCTTCTCCTGACGTGACCAACATAGTACACTTGGTCTTCTCCTGACGTGACCTACATAGTACACTTGGTCTTCTCCTGACGTGACCTACATAGTACACTTGGTCTTCTCCTGACGTGACCTACATAGTACACTTGGTCTTCTCCTGACGGTAACTACATTATACACTGGGTCTTCTCTTAACTGGACCTACATATGTAATACACTCATCATGATCTATAATGGAGCATGATTGGATAATTTTCTGTCTAATAATACTGTTTATGAAGTATTCACGTATGATTATTTCGCCAATTTTCCTCATCTCTTTTAGTGCTGGTATGTGCGAGAGATGTGCGTGGCATCGGGATGTGGGAAGTGACAAGTCAAAAAAGAGCAGTGAGTAGTGGGATGAAGAAGTAAAGTTGCCAGTGAGTCAAAAAATAAGTGTATGTGCGGTACTTACAGTGAAGGAGAGCAAATGATTAAGAGATGTACGAAGGGTTGTGTCAGAAGGTCAAGAGGAAGGTGCAGGGGTTGACAACGAGGGCAAATGAAAGTTATGGTGGGCGATGATCAGTAAACTTTAAGGAGAAAAAGATGTTTTGGAGGGAAGTTAATATTGTAAGAAAAACAAGATAGCAATGGGAACATGAATGAAGGTGGTAAATGGAGAAGTTTTAACATAGTTAGTGATGTGGTGATGGAGTGAATATTTTGAAGGATTGTTGAATGTGTTTGATGACAGTGACAGTTGCAGGGCCTTTGCATCGGGGCAGTATATAAAGTGAGAGATTCATGATATATATATATAATATATATATATATATATATATATATATATAATATATATATATATATATATATATATATATATATATATATTATTATTATTATTTATCATTTTGCTTTGTCGCTGTCTCCCGCGTTTGCGAGGTAGCGCAAGGAAACAGACGAAAGAAATGGCCCAACCCACCTCCATACACAATGTATATGCCTACACGTCCACACACGCAAATATACATACCTATACACACACAGACACATACATATATACCCATGCACACAATTCACACTGTCTGCCTTTATTCATTCCCATCGCCACCTCGCCACACATGGAATACCATCCCCCTCCCCCCTCATGTGTGCGAGGTAGCACTAGGAAAAGACGACAAAGGCCCCATTCGTTCACACTCAGTCTCTAGTTGTCATGCAATAATGCCCGAAACCACAGTTCCCTTTCCACATCCAGGCCCTACACAACTTTCCATGGTTTACCCCAGACGCTTCACATGCCATGGTTCAATCCATTGACAGCACGTCAACCCCGGTATACCACATCGATCCAATTCACTCTATTCCTTGCCCGCCTTTCACCCTCCTGCATGTTCTGGCCCCGATCACACAAAATCTTTTTCACTCCATCTTTCCACCTCCAATTTGGTCTCCCACTTCTCCTCGTTCCCTCCACCTCCGACACATATATCCTCTTGGTCAATCTTTCCTCACTCATTCTCTCCATGTGCCCAAACCATTTCAAAACACCCTCTTCTGCTCTCTCAACCACGCTCTTTTTATTTATATATATATATATATATATATATATATATATATATATATATATATATATATATATATATATATATATATATATATATATATTATTAGGTACAGTAGGGTTGAGGGTCAAGTCAATTGGGAGGTGAGTTTGAATGGAGAAAAACTGGAGGAAGTGAAGTGTTTTAGATATCTGGGAGTGGATCTGGCAGCGGATGGAACCATGGAAGCGGAAGTGGATCATAGGGTGGGGGAGGGGGCGAAAATTCTGGGGGCCTTGAAGAATGTGTGGAAGGTGAGAACATTATCTCGGAAAGCAAAAATGGGTATGTTTGAAGGAATAGTGGTTCCAACAATGTTGTATGGTTGCGAGGCGTGGGCTATGGATAGAGTTGTGCGCAGGAGGATGGATGTGCTGGAAATGAGATGTTTGAGGACAATGTGTGGTGTGAGGTGGTTTGATCGAGTGAGTAACGTAAGGGTAAGAGAGATGTGTGGAAATAAAAAGAGCGTGGTTGAGAGAGCAGAAGAGGGTGTTTTGAAGTGGTTTGGGCACATGGAGAGGATGAGTGAGGAAAGATTGACCAAGAGGATATATGTGTCGGAGGTGGGGGGAACAAGGAGAAGAGGGAGACCAAATTGGAGGTGGAAAGATGGAGTGAAAAAGATTTTGTGTGATCGGGGCCTGAACATGCAGGAGGGTGAAAGGAGGGCAAGGAATAGAGTGAATTGGAGCGATGTGGTATACCGGGGCTGACGTGCTGGCAGTGGATTGAATCAAGCCATGTGAAGCGTCTGGGGTAAACCATGGAAAGCTGTGTAGGTATGTATATTTGCGTGTGTGGACGTATGTATATACATGTGTATGGGGGGGGTTGGGCCATTTCTTTCGTCTGTTTCCTTGCGCTACCTCGCAAACGCGGGAGACAGCGACAAAGTATAAAATATATATATATATATATATATATATATATATATATATATATATATATATATATATATATATTTTTTTTTTTTTTTTTTTTTTCATACTATTTGCCATTTCCCGCGTTAGCGAGGTAGCGTTAAGAACAGAGAACTGGGCCTTAGAGGGAATATCCTCACCTGACCCCCTTCTCTGTTCATTCTTTTGGAAAATTAAAAAAAAAAAAAACAAGAGAGGCGAGGATTTCCAGCCACCCGCTCCCTCTCCTTTTAGTCGCCTTCTACGACACGCAGGGAATACGTGGGAAGTATTCTTTCTCCCCTATCCCCAGGGATAATATATATATATATATATATATATATATATATATATATATATATATATATATATATATATATATATATAGGGGATAGGGGAGAAAGAATACTTCCCACGTATTCCCTGCGTGTCGTAGACGGCGACTAAAAGGGAAGGGAGCGGGGGGCTGGAAATCCTCCCCTCTCGTTTTTTTTTTTTTTTTTTTCCAAAAGAAGGAACAGAGAAGAGGTCCAGGTGAGGATATTCCCTCAAAGGCCCAGTTCTCTGTTCTTCACGCTACCTCGCTATCGCGGGAAATAGCGAATAGTATGAAAAAAAAAAGAAAGAAAAAAAAAATATATATATATATATATATATATATGGAAAGAGGGGCAAGTATGAAGTCTGTTGGGGATGAGAGAGCTTGGGAAGTGAGTCAGTTGTTGTTCGCTGATGATACAGCGCTGGTGGCGGATTCATGTGAGAAACTGCAGAAGCTGGTGACGGAGTTTGGTAAAGTGTGTGGAAGAAGAAAGTTAAGAGTAAATGTGAATAAGAGCAAGGTTATTAGGTACAGTAGGGTTGAGGGTCAAGTCAATTGGGAGGTGAGTTTGAATGGTGAAAAACTGGAGGAAGTGAAGTGTTTTAGATATCTGGGAGTGGATCTGTCAGCGGATGGAACCATGGAAGCGGAAGTGGATCATAGGGTGGGGGAGGGGGCGAAAATTTTGGGAGCCTTGAAAAATGTGTGGAAGTCGAGAACATTATCCCGGAAAGCAAAAATGGGTATGTTTGAAGGAATAGTAGTTCCAACAATGTTGTATGGTTGCGAGGCGTGGGCTATGGATAGAGTTGTGCGCAGGAGGATGGATGTGCTGGAAATGAGATGTTTGAGGACAATGTGTGGTGTGAGGTGGTTTGATCGAGTAAGTAACGTAAGGGTAAGAGAGATGTGTGGAAATAAAAAGAGCGTGGTTGAGAGAGCAGAAGAGGGTGTTTTAAAATGGTTTGGGCACATGGAGAGAATGAGTGAGGAAAGATTGACCAAGAGGATATATGTGTCGGAGGTGGAGGGAACGAGGAGAAGAGGGAGACCAAATTGGAGGTGGAAAGATGGAGTGAAAAAGATTTTGTGTGATCGGGGCCTGAACATGCAGGAGGGTGAAAGGAGGGCAAGGAATAGAGTGAATTGGAGCGATGTGGTATACCGGGGTTGACGTGCTGTCAGTGGATTGAATCAAGGCATGTGAAGCGTCCGGGGTAAACCATGGAAAGCTGTGTAGGTATGTATATTTGTGTGTGTGGACGTGTGTATGTACATGTGTATGGGGGGGGGGTTGGGCCATTTCTTTCGTCTGTTTTCCTTCCGCTACCTCGCAAACGCGGGAGACAGCGACAAAGTATGAAAAAAAAAAAAAAAAAAAAATATATATATATATATATATATATATATATATTTCAACGTATACATTCATATGCATACACAGACATATACATATATACACATGTACATAACTCATACTTGCTGCATTTATTCAATCCCGTCGCCACCCCGCCTCACATGAAATGACAATTCCTTTCCCCCGCATGCACGCGAGGTAGCGCTAGGAAAAGACAACAAAGGCCACATTCGTTCACACTCAGTCTATAGCTGTGATGTATAATGCACCGAAACCAGAGCTCCCTTTCCACCTCCAAGCCCCACAAAACTTTCCATGGTTTACTCCAGACTCTTCACATGCTCTGGTTCAATCCATTGACAGTACGTCGACCCCGGTATACCACATCGTTCCAATTCACTCCATTCCTTGCACGCCTTTTACCCTCCTGCATGTTCAGGCGCCGATCGCTCAAAATCTTTTTCACTGCATCGTTCCACCTCCAATTTGGTCTCCCACTTCTCCTCGTTCCCTCCATCTCTGGCACATATATCCTCCTTGTCAATCTTTCCTCACTCATTCTCTCCGTGCGACCAAACCATTTCTAAACTCTCTCCTCTGCTCTCTCAACCACACTCTTTTTATTACCACAAATCTCTCTTACCCTTTCATTACTTACTCGATCAAACCACCTCACACCACATATTGTCCTCAAACATCTCATTTCCAACACATCCACTCTCCTCCGCACAACCCTATCTTCAGCCTACGTCTCGCAGTCATACAGCATACCCATTATTGCTTTCCGAGATAGTGTTCTCGCCTTCCACATATTCTTCAATGGTCCCAGAACTTTCGCCCCTTCCCCACCCTATGACTCACTTCCGCTTCCATGGTTCCATCCGCTGCCAAATCCACTCCCAGATATCTAAAACACTTCACTTCCTATAGTTTTTCTCCATTCAAACTTACCTTCCAACTGACTTGCCCACAACCTTACTATACCTCATAATCTTACTCTTATTCACATTTACTCTCAGCTTTCTTCTTTCACACACTTTACCAAACTCAGTCACCAGCTTCTGTAGTATCTCACCCGAGTCAGCCACCAGCGCTGTATCATCAGCGAACTACAACTGACTCACTTCCCAAACCGTCTCATCCACAACAGACTGCATAGTTGCCCCTCTCTCCAAAACTCTTGCATTCAACTTCCTACCAACCCCATCCATAAACAAATTATATATATATATATATATATATATATATATATATATATATATATATATATATATATATATATATATATATATATATATATATATATATATATATATATATATATATATATATATATATATATACATAAGCAGTTTCATCCCGTGTAACCAGGTTTGTTGGTGCAGTTATTTCTAAGATGTTTGAATATGTCAGTAAATTCTAAGCCACCTTAGTTAGTATCATTTCCTAATATCATGTAAAGATCACAGAGGATTTGGTAATCCATCTTGAACACTGGAACAATCCTTGTCCACTCAATATTTAGGATGTTAATTCTCATTTCACGAAAGGTCCAGGACTTAATTTGTTAAATAACATTGAGGCCAAACTATGTAAATTAGAGCTTTCCATCGGAAATTATGTACTTCTCAGTCTGGAGCAATTAAGTATAATGGACAACATTTTCAAAGTTAATGCAAAATTTTACAAATGATAATTTAGATGTGCAATAGGTAATTCCCTAGACCGATTATGTCTAATTCTTTGAAAACAGGTTCGGTCCTCAAATGTGTACCTCCAGTTTACCATGATACGAACATACCATCAGTTTACCATGATACAGACACACCTTTAGCTTACCATAATACAGACATGTACATGACGCTTCACGGCCTCCCAGTGAAGGTGTTAGGGGAAAACTTAATAATAACTTAGTTCCCTCCATAACTGCAAATGGAAGAGGAAGGTAGTAATTCATTGCCCTTTATTGAACCTATGATAACAATAAGATGAGATCGGGGGTCTTAATTTCAAAGTTTATAGGAAATCTACCCAAGTTGATGCATTCATTCATCATTTCTCAAACCATCACGATTCTGTCAAATTCATGTTCTTCAGAATTTGTGACCATGAATTCTTAAACGAAGAAATTGATCATATTTACGATATTGTAAGAAAACCTAGTTATCCTTACAGCGTTACTGACAAATGTATTCAAAAAGCAAGGAATACCTGCTAATTTAATGAGAAGGAAGAAAAAGTCATCAATAGAAATATTTTGATTCCTCCCTTTCACACGAAATAGTATTTTGAAACAACTTATTCTAATGTTGTTTTCAAATATGAAAACACCATACGGAATTCCTTAATAAAGAGAAGACCATCAAGTATCTGTTCCATGTATAGTCTGTAAGAAGATGCACTTTGGCCAATCGGATTAATCTTTAAAGGAGAGGATTCAACATCATAAATGTTCTATAAAAATAGCCTCGAAATCATCAAATAAAAAAATTTAGAGAAGATTGTTCATATCCAGTGACCTTGGGGGAGTCAAAGGTTGTTTACCAATGTGTGCCACTTGCAGAAACACTTATTGTTGAATACTCTCTTATCACAGTCAACAACACCATAAACATGAGTGAAGAAATGTATAAAACAGGTAATGTTTTCATGAAATCTCTGTTGAAATGTGGCAAAATCAAGAAAGCAGTGGCTGACCTGACGTCCTTGGCCAGGTAGAGGGACGGGTCACTTTACCGTTCAGGTCAACATTTCCATGTTCCTCACACCAACTGCTGCTCCTGGTTTCCTCAGCTGTTGGCGTCGGCTGGTTTTGTATATATCGTCTAGTTCATAATGACTCTGTATCCTTGAAAGTCACTTGAAATACAGTCCAAATCTTAGAGCTTCTCTCAATATTTTTCCTGCAAGTTTACTAATATCATTGCTTTTCGTGTTTCTGATATATATATATATATATATATATATATATATATATATATATATATATATATATATATATATATATATATATATATATATATATTATTTGTTATACTTAGTCGCTGTCTCCCGCGTTAGCGAGGTAGCGCAAGGAAACAGATGAAAGAATAGCCCAACCCACCCACATACACATGTATAAACGCCCACACACGCACATATACTTACCTATATATTTCAACGTATACATACATATATACACACAGATATAAACATATATACACATGTGCATATTCACACTTGCTACCTTCATCCATTCTCGTCGCCACCTCGCCACACATGAAAAACAGCACCCCCTTCCCCCTCCTGCGTGCGCGAGGTAGCGCTAGGAAAAGTCGACAAAGGCCACATTCGCTCACACTCAGTCTCAAACGTCATGTGTAATGCACCGAAACCACTGTTCCCTTTTCACATCCAGGCCCCACAAAACTTTCCATGGTTTACTCAAGACGCTTCACATGGCCTGGTTCAATAATTGACAGTACGTCGACCCCGTTGTACCACATTGTTCCAGTTCACTCTATTCCTTGCACGACTCTCATCCTCCTGTATGTTCAGGTCCCAATCGCTCAAAATATTTTCCACTCTATCCTTCCACCTACAATTTGATCTCCCGCTTTTCCTTGTTTCTCCACCTCTGACACATATATCCTCTTTGTCAATTTTTCCCCACTCATTCTCTCCATATGTCCGCAACTCCTGCTTTCTCAACCACACTCTCTTCATTACCACACATCTCTCTTACTCTTTCATTACTTACCCGATCAAACCACCTCATACCACACACACACACACACACACACACACACACACACACAAACATATGTATATATATATATATATATATATATATATATATATATATATATATATATATATATATATATATATATATATATATATATATATATATATATATATATATATATATATATAAATAAGAGTGAGTGCTCAAATTACAGAGGTATAAGTTTGTTGAGTATTCCTGGGAAATTATATGGAGGGTATTGATTGAGAGGGTGAAGGCATGTACAGAGCATCAGATTGAGGAAGAGCAGTGTGGTTTCAGAAGTGGTTGAGGATGTATGGATCACGTGTTTGCTTTGAAGAATGTATGTGAGAAATACTTAGAAAAGCAAATGAATTTGTATGTAGCATTTATGGATCTGGAGAAGGCATATGATAGAGTTGATAGAGATGCTCTGTGGAAGGTATTAAGAATATATGGTGTGGGAGGCAAGTTGTTAGAAGCAGTGAATAGTTTTTATCGAGGATGTAAGGCACGTGTACGTTTAGGAAGAGAGGAAAGTGATTGGTTCTCAGTGAATGTAGGTTTGCGGCAGGGGTGTGTGATGTCTCCATGGTTGTTTAATTTGTTTATGGATGGGATTGTTAGGAAGGTGAATGCAAGAGTTTTGGAGAGAGGGGCAAGTATGCAGTCTGTTGTGGATGAGAGAGCTTGGGAAATGAGTCAGTTGTTGTTCGCTGATGATACAGCGCTGGTGGCTGATTCATGTGAGAAACTGCAGAAGCTGGTGACTGAGTTTTGTAAAGTGTGTGAAAGAAGAAAGTTAAGAGTAAATGTGAATAAGAGCAAGGTTATTAGGTACAGTAGGGTTGAGGGTCAAGTCAATTGGGAGGTAAGTTTGAATGGAGAAAGACTGGAGGAAGTAAAGTGTTTTAGATATCTGGGAGTGGATCTGGCAGCGGATGGAACCATGGAAGCGGAAGTGAATCATAGGGTGGGGGAGAGGGCGAAAATTCTGGGAGCCTGAAGAATGTTTGGAAGTCGAGAACATTATCTCGGAAAGCAAATATGGGTATGTTTGAAGGAATAGTGGTTCCAACAATGTTGTATGGTTGCGAGGCGTGGGCTATGGATAGAGTTGTGCGCAGGTGGGTGGATGTGCTGGAAATGAGATGTTTGAGGACAATGTGTGGTGTGAGGTGGTTTGATCGAGTAAGTAATAACAGGGTAAGAGAGATGTGTGGAAATAAAAAGAGTGTGGTTGAGAGAGCAGAAGAGGGTGTTCTGAAATGGTTTAAGCACATGGAGAGAATGAGTGAGGAAAGATTGACCAAGAGGATATATGTGTCGGAGGTGGAGGGAAGGAGAAGTGGGAGACCAAATTGGAGGTGGAAAGATGGAGTGAAAAAGATTTTGAGTGATCGGGGCCTGAACATGCAGGAGAGTGAAAGGCGTGCAAGGAATAGAGTGAATTGGAACGATGTGGTATACCGTGGTCGACGTGCTGTCAGTGGATTGAACCAGGGCTTGTGAAGCGTCTGGGGTAAACCATGGAAAGTTCTGTGGGGCCTGGATGTGGAAAGGGAGCTGTGGTTTCGGTGCATTATTACATGGCAGCTAGAGATTGAGTATGAACGAATGGGACCTTTGTTGTCTTTTCCTAGCGCTACCTCGCACACACGAGGGGGAGGGGGTTGTTATTCCATGTGTGGCGAGGTGGCGATGGGAATAAAAAAAAAAGGCAGACAGTATGAATTATGTACATGTTTATATATGTATATGTCTGTGTGTATATATATATGTGTACAATGAGATGTATAGGTATGTATATTTGCGTGTGTGGACGTCTATGTATATACATGTGTATGGGGTGGGTTTGGCCTTTCTTTCGTCTGTTTCCTTGCGCTACTTAGCTAACGCGGGAGACAGCGACAAAGCAAAAAAAAAAAAATATATATATATATATATATATATATATATATATATATATATATATATATATATATATATATATATATATATATATATATATATATATATATATAAAGAATACTTCCCACGCATTCCCCGCTTGTCGTAGAAGGCGACTAAAGGGGGCGGGAGCAGGAGACTAGGAACCCTTCCCTCCTTTAATTCTAACTTTCTAAAGGGGGAAACAGAATAAGGAGTCATGAAGGAGTGCTCTTCCTCCTCGAAGGCTCAGACTGAGGTGTCTGAATATGTGTGGATGTAACCAAGAGGAGAAAAAAGAAGAGATAGATAGTATGTTTGAGGAAAGAAACCTTGAAGTTTTAGCTCTGGGTTAAACGAAGCTCAAGGTTAAAGGTAAAGAGTGGTATGGGAACGCCCTGGGAGTAAAGTCAGGAGTTGGCGAGAGGACAAGAGCAAAGGAAGGAGTAGCACTACTCCTGAAGCAGGAGTTGTGGGAGTATGTGATAGAGTGTAAGAAAGTGTGGATTAAATTGAAAGTGGATGGAGAGAGATGGGTGATTTTTGGTGCCTATGCACCTCGGCATGAGAAGAAAGATCATGAGAGATGTGTTTTGGGAACAGCTGAGTGAGAGTGTTAGCAGCTTTGATGCACGAGACCGGGTTATAGTGATGGGTGATTTGAATGCAAAGGTGAGTAATGTGGCAGTTGAGGGTATAATTGGTGTACATGGGGTGTTCAGTGTTGTAAATGGAAATGGTGAAGAGCTTGTAGATTTGTGTGCTGAAAAAGGACTGGTGATTGGGAGTACCTGGTTTAAAAAGAGAGATATACATAAGTATACGTATGTAAGTAGGAGAGATGGCCAGAGAGCATTACTAAATTTCGTGTTAATTGATAGGCGCGTGAAAGAGAGACTTTTGGATGTGTGCTGAGAGGGACATCTGGAGGGATGTCTGATCATTATCTTGTAGAGGCGAAGGTGAAGATTTGTGGAGGTTTTCAGAAAAGAAGAGAGAATGTTGGGGTGAAAGAGTGGTGAGAGTAAGTGAGCTTGGAAAGGAGACTTGTGTGAGGAGGTACCAGGGGAGATTGAGTGCTAAATGGAAAAAGGTGAGAGCAAATGACGTAAGGGGAGTGGGGGAGGAATGGGATGTATTTAGGGAAGCAGTGATGGCTTGCGCAAAAAATGCTTGTGGCATGAGAAAGGTGGGAGGTGGGCAGATTAGAAAGGGTAGTGAGTGGTGGGATGAAGAAGTAAAATTGTTAGTGAAAGAGAAGAGAGAGGCGTTTCGACGGTTTTTGCAGGGAAGTGGTGCGAATGACTGGGAGATGTATAAAAGAAAGAGGCAGGAGGTCAAGCGAAAGGTGCAAGAGGTGAAAAAGAGGGCAAATGAGAGTTGGGGTGAGAGAGTATCATTAATTTCTAGGGAGAATAGAAAGATGTTTTGGAAGGAGGTAGATAAAGTGCGTAAGACAAGAAAACAAATGGAAACATCGGTGAAGGAGGCTAATGGGGAGGTAATAACAAGTAGGGGTGAAGTGAGAAGGAGATGGAGTGAGTATTTTTAAGGTTTGTTGAATGTGTTTGATGATAGAGTGGTATAGGGTGTTTTGGTCGAGATGGTTTGCGAAGCGAGAGGTTCAGGGAGAATGGTTTGGTAAACATAGAAGAGGTGGTGAAAGCTTTGCGGAAGATGAAATCCAGCAAGGCGGCAGGTTTGGATGGTATTGCAGTGGAATTTATTAAAAAAGGGGGGGACTGTGTTGTTAACTTAGTTGGTAAGGATATTCAATGTATGTATGGTTCATGGTGAAGTGCCTGAGGATTGGCGGAATGCATGCATAGTGCCATTGTATAAAGGAAAAGGAGATAAAAGTGAGTGCTCAAATTACAGAGGTATAAGTTTGTTGAGTATTCCTAGGAAATTATATGGTAGGGTATTGATTGAGAGGGTGAAGGCATGTACAGAGCATCAGATTGGGGAAGAGCAGTGTGGTTTCAGAAGTGGTAGAGGATGTGTGGATCAGGTGTTTGCTTTGAAGAATGTATGTGAGAAATACTTAGAAAAACAGATGGATTTGTATGTAGCATTTATGGATCTGGAGAAGGCATATGATAGGGTTGATAGAGATGTTTTGTCGAAGGAAATCAAGATGTGGGAGGTATGTTGCTAGAAGCAGTGAAAAGTTTTTATCAGGGATGTACGATTAGGAAGAGAGGAAAGTGATTGGTCCCCAGTGAATGTCGGTTTGTGGCAGGGGTGCATGATGTCTCCACGGTTGTTTGATTTGTTTATTGATAGGGTTGTTAGGGAGGTGAATGCAAGAGTTTTGGAGAGAGGGGCAGGTATGCAATCTGTTGTGGGTGAGAGAGCTTGGGAAGTGAGTCAGAGACTGCAGAATCTTTTTCACTCCATCTTTCCACCTCCAATTTGGTCTCCCACCTCTCCTTGTTCTCTCCACCTCTGACACATATATCCTCTTGGTCAATCTTTCCTCACTCATTCTCTCCATGTGACCAAACCATTTCAAAACACCCTCTTCTGCTCTCTCAACCACACATTTTTTATTTCCACACATCTCTCTTACCCTTACATTAGGATATATTTTTTTTTTTTTTTTTTTTTACTTCGTCGCTGTCTCCCGCGTTTGCGAGGTAGCGCAAGGAAACAAACGAAAGAAATGGCCCAACCCCCCCCATACACATGTATATACATACGTCCACACACGCAAATATACATACCTACACAGCTTTCCATGGTTTACCCCAGACGCTTCACATGCCTTGATTCAATCCACTGACAGCACGTCAACCCCGGTATACCACATCGCTCCAATTCACTCTATTCCTTGCCCTCCTTTCACCCTCCTGCATGTTCAGGCCCCGATCACACAAAATCTTTTTCACTCCATCTTTCCACCTCCAATTTGGTCTCCCTCTTCTCCTTGCTCCCTCCACCTCCGACACATATATCCTCTTGGTCAATCTTTCCTCACTCATCCTCCCCATGTGCCCAAACCACTTCAAAACACCCTCTTCTGCTCACTCAACCACGCTCTTTTTATTTCCACACATCTCTCTTACCCTTACGTTACTCACTCGATCAAACCACCTCACACCACACATTGTCCTCAAACATCTCATTTCCAGCACATCAATCCTCCTGCGCACAACTCTATCCATAGCCCACGCCTCGCAACCATACAACATTGTTGGAACCACTATTCCTTCAAACATACCCATTTTTGCTTTCCGAGATAATGTTCTCGACTTCCACACATTCTTCAAGGCCCCCAGAATTTTCGCCCCCTCCCCCACCCTATGATCCACTTCCGCTTCCATGGTTCCATCCGCTGCCAGATCCACTCCCAGATATCTAAAACACTTCACTTCCTCCAGTTAGAAGCAGTGAAAAGTTTTTATCGAGGATGTAAGGCATGTGTACGTGTAGGAAGAGAGGAAAGTGATTGGTTCTCAGTGAATGTAGGTTTGCGGCAGGGGTGTGTGATGTCTCCATGGTTGTTTGATTTGTTTATGGATGGGGTTGTTAGGGAGGTAAATGCAAGAGTCTTGGAAAGAGGGGCAAGTATGAAGTCTGTTGGGGATGAGAGAGCTTGGGAAGTGAGTCAGTTGTTGTTCGCTGATGATACAGCGCTGGTGGCGGATTCATGTGAGAAACTGCAGAAGCTGGTGACGGAGTTTGGTAAAGTGTGTGGAAGAAGAAAGTTAAGAGTAAATGTGAATAAGAGCAAGGTTATTAGGTACAGTAGGGTTGAGGGTCAAGTCAATTGGGAGGTGAGTTTGAATGGAGAAAAACTGGAGGAAGTGAAGTGTTTTAGATATCTGGGAGTGGATCTGTCAGCGGATGGAACCATGGAAGCGGAAGTGGATCATAGGGTGGGGGAGGGGGCGAAAATTTTGGGAGCCTTGAAAAATGTGTGGAAGTCGAGAACATTATCTCGGAAAGCAAAAATGGGTATGTTTAAAGGAATAGTGGTTCCAACAATGTTGTATGGTTGCGAGGCGTGGGCTATGGATAGAGTTGTGCGCAGGAGGATGGATGTGCTGGAAATGAGATGTTTGTGGACAATGTGTGGTGTGAGGTGGTTTGATCGAGTAAGTAACGTAAGGGTAAGAGAGATGTGTGGAAATAAAAAGAGCGTGGTTGAGAGAGCAGAAGAGGGTGTTTTGAAATGGTTTGGGCACATGGAGAGAATGAGTGAGGAAAGATTGACCAAGAGGATATATGTGTCGGAGGTGGAGGGAACGAGGAGAAGAGGGAGACCAAATTGGAGGTGGAAAGATGGAGTGAAAAGGATTTTGTGTGATCGGGGCCTGAACATGCAGGAGGGTGAAAGGAGGGCAAGGAATAGAGTGAATTGGAGCGATGTGGTATACAGGGGTTGACGTGCTGTCAGTGGATTGAATCAAGGCATGTGAAGCGTCCGGGGTGAACCATGGAAAGCTGTGTAGGTATGTATATTTGCGTGTGTGGACGTGTGTATGTACATGTGTATGGGGGGGGTTGGGCCATTTCTTTCGTCTGTTTCCTTGCGCTACCTCGCAAACGCGGGAGACAGCGACGAGGTATAAAAAAAAAAAAAAAAAATTATATATATATATATATATATATATATATATATATATATATATATATATATATATATATATATATATATATATATATATATATATCCCTAGGGATAGGGGAGAAAGAATACTTCCCACGTATTCCCTGCGTGTCGTAGAAGGCGACTAAAAGGGAAGGGAGCGGGGGGCTGGAAATCCTCCCCTCTCATTTTTTTCTTAATTTTCCAAAAGACGGAACAGAGAAGGGGGCCAGGTGAGGATATTCCCTCAAAGGCCCAGTCCTCTGTTCTTAACGCTACCTCGCTAATGCGGGAAATGGCAAATAGTATGAAAAAAAAAATATATATATTTATATATATATATATATATATATATATATATATATATATATATATATATATATATATATTTTTTTTTTTTTTTTTTTCAAACTATTCGCCATTTCCCGCGTTAGCGAGGTAGCGTTAAGAACAGAGAACTGGGCCACTGAGGGAATATCCTCACCTGGCCCCCTTCTCTGTTCCTTCTTTTGGAAAATTAAAAAAAATTGAGAGGGGAGGATTTCCAGCCCCCCGCTCCCTCCCCTTTTAGTCGCCTTCTACGACACGCAGGGAATACGTGGGAAGTATTCTTTCTCCCCTATCCCCAGGGATAATATATATATATATATATGTACATATATATATATATATATATATATATATATATATATATATATATATATATATATATATATATATATATATATATATATATATATATATATATATATAGGATATATATGTCAGAGGTGGAGGGAACGAGGAGAAGTGGGAGACCAAATTGGAGATGGAAAGATGGAGTGAAAAAGATTTTGAGTGATCGGGGCCTGAACATGTAGGAGGGTGAAAGGCGTGCAAGGAATAGAGTGAATTGGAACGATGTGGTATACCGGGGTCGACGTGCTGTCAATGGATTGAACCAAGGCATGTGAAGCGTCTGGGGTAAACCATGGAAAGTTCTGTGGGGCCTGGATGTGGAAAGGAAGCTGTGGTTTCGATGCATTATCACATGACAGCGAGAGACTGAGTGTGAACGAATGGGGCCTTTATTGTCTTTTCCTAGCGCTACCTAGCACATATGAGGGGGGAAGGGGTTGTTATTTCATGTGTGGCAAGGTGGCGATGGGAATGAATAAGGGCAGACAGTATGAATTATGTACATGTGTATATATGTATATGTCTGTGTGTGTATATATATGTATACGTTGAGATGTATAGGTATGTATATTTGCGTGTGTGGACGTGTATGTATATACATGTGTATGTGGGTGGGTTGGGCCATTCTTTCGTGTGTTACCTTGCGCTACCTCGCTAACGCGGGAGACAGCGACTAAACAAAATAAGATAAAATATATATGTATGTTGAATGTGTTTGATGATAGAGTGGCAGATATAGGGTGTTTTGGTCGAGGTGGTGTGCAAAGTGAGAGGGTTAGGGAAAATGATTTGGTAAACAGAGAAGAGGTACTAAAAGCTTTGCGGAAGATGAAAGCCGGCAAGGCAGCGGGTTTGGATGGTATTGCAGTGGAATTTATTAAAAAAGGGGGTGACTGTATTGTTGACTGGTTGGTAAGGTTATTTAATGTATGTATGACTCATGGTGAGGTGCCTGAGGATTGGCGGAATGCGTGCATAGTGCCATTGTACAAAGGCAAAGGGGATAAGAGTGAGTGCTCAAATTACAGAGGTATAAGTTTGTTGAGTATTCCTGGTAAATTATATGGGAGGGTATTGATTGAGAGGGTGAAGGCATGTACAGAGCATCAGATTGGGGAAGAGCAGTGTGGTTTCAGAAGTGGTAGAGGATGTGTGGATCAGGTGTTTGCTTTGAAGAATGTATGTGAGAAATACTTAGAAAAGCAAATGGATTTGTATGTAGCATTTATGGATCTGGAGAAGGCATATGATAGAGTTGATAGAGATGCTCTGTGGAAGGTATTAAGAATATATGGTGTGGGTGGCAAGTTGTTAGAAGCAGTGAAAAGTTTTTATCGAGGATGTAAGGCATGTGTACGTGTAGGAAGAGAGGAAAGTGATTGGTTCTCAGTGAATGTAGGTTTGCGGCAGGGGTGTGTGATGTCTCCATGGTTATTTAATTTGTTTATGGATGGGGTTGTTAGGGAGGTGAATGCAAGAGTTTTGGAAAGAGGGGCAAGTATGAAGTCTGTTGGGGATGAGAGAGCTTGGGAAGTGCGTCAGTTGCTGTTCGCTGATGATACAGCGCTGGTGGCTGATTCATGTGAGAAACTGCAGAAGCTGGTGACTGAGTTTGGTAAAGTGTGTGAAAGAAGAAAGTTAAGAGTAAATGTGAATAAGAGCAAGGTTATTAGGTACAGTAGGGTTGAGGGTCAAGTCAATTGGGAGGTGAGTTTGAATGGAGAAAAACTGGAGGAAGTGAAGTGTTTTAGATATCTGGGAGTGGATCTGGCAGCGGATGGAACCATGGAAGCGGAAGTGGATCATATGGTGGGGGAGGGGGCGAAAATTCTGGGAGCCTTGAAGAATGTGTGGAAGTCGAGAACATTATCTCGGAAAGCAAAAATGGGTATGTTTGAAGGAATAGTGGTTCCAACAATGTTGTATGGTTGCGAAGCATGGGCTATGGATAGAGTTGTGCGCAGGAGGATGGATGTGCTGGAAATGAGATGTTTGAGGAGAATGTGTGGTGTGAGGTGGTTTGATCGAGTAAGTAACGTAAGGGTAAGAGAGATGTGTGGAAATAAGAAGAGCGTCGTTGAGAGAGCAGAAGAGGGTGTTTTGAAATGGTTTGGACACATGGAGAGAATGAGTGAGGAAAGATTGACCAAGAGGATATATGTGTCGGAGGTGGAGGGAACGAGGAGAAGAGGGAGACCAAATTGGAGGTGGAAAGATAGAGTGAAAAAGATTTTGTGTGATCGGGGCCTGAACATGCAGGAGGGTGAAAGGAGGGCAAGGAATAGAGTGAATTGGAGCGATGTGGTATACCGGGGTTGACGTGCTGTCAGTGGATTGAATCAAGGTATGTGAAGCGTCTCGGGTAAACCATGGAAAGCTGTGTAGGTATGTATATTTGCGTGTTTGGACGTATGTATATACATGTGTATGGGGGTGGGTTGGGCCATTTCTTTCGTGTGTTTCCTTGCGCTACCTCGCAAACGCGGGAGACAGCGACAAAGCAAAAAAAAAAAAAAAAAAAAATTATATATATATATATATATATATATACATATATATATATATATATATATATATATATATATATATATATATATATATATATATATATATATATCTTTTCTTTCTTTCAAACTATTCGCCATTTCCCGCGTCAGCAAGGTAGCGTTAAGAACAGAGGACTGGGCCTCTGAGGGAATATCCTCACCTGGCCCCCTTCTCTGTTCCTTCTTTTAGAAAAAAAAAGAAAAAAAAAGGAGAAGGTGAAGATTTGTAAACGTTTTTAGAAAAGATGAGAGATTGCTGGGGAGAAGAGAGTGGTGAGAGTGAGCTGGAAAAGGTGACTTGTGTGAGAATGTAACAGGAGATTGAGTGCAGAATGGAAAAAGGTGAGAGGAAATGACAGAAGGGAAGTGGGGGAGGAAGGCACTTAGGGAAGCAGTGATCGCTTGCGCAAAAGATACATGTGGCATGAGAAAGGTGGGAGGTGGACAGATTAGAAAGGGTAGTGAGTGGTGGGATGAAGAAGTAAGATTGTTGTTGAAAGAGACGAGAGAGGCATTTAGACGATTTTTGCATTGAAGTAGTGCAAATGACTAGGAGATGTAGTAAAGAAAGAGGCAAGAGGTCAAGAGAAAGGTGCAAGGGGTGAAAAAGAGGGCAAATGAGCGTTGGGGTGAGACAGTATCATTAATTTCTAGGGAGAATAGAAAGATGTTTTGGAAGAAGGTAAATAAAGTACGTAAGACAAGAGAGCAAATGGGAACATCTGTGAAGGGGGCAAATGGGGAGGTAATGACAAGTAGCGATGAAGTGAGAAGGAGATGGAGTGAGTAATTTGAAGATTTATTGAATGGGTTTGATGATAGAGTGGCAGATATAGGGTCTTTTGGTCGGGGTGGTGTGCGAAGATAATTATAGGGTCAGGGAGAATGGTTTGGTAAACTGAGGAGAGATAGTGGAAATTTTGCGGAAGATGAGAGCTGGCAGGGCGGTGAGTTTGGATGGTATTGCATGGGATTTATCAAAAAAAGGGTGACTGTGTTGTTGATTGTTTATAAGGATATTCATTGTATGTATAGATCATGGTGAGGTGGCTGAGGATTGTCGAAATGCATGTATAGTGCCATTGTACAAAGGCAAAGAGGATAAAGGTGAGTGATCAAATTACGGAGGTATAAGTTTGTTGAGTATTCCTGGGAAATCATATGGGAAGGTATTGATTGAGAGGGTAAGGGCGTATACAGAGCATCAGTTTGGAGAAGAGCAGTGTGGTTTCAGAAGTGGTGGAGGATGCGTGGATCAGGTGTTTGCTTTGAAGAATGTATGTGTGAAATACTTAGAAAAACAGATGGATTTGCATGGAGAAGGCATATGATAGGGTTGATAGAGATTCTTTGTGGAAGGTCTTGATAGTATATGGTGTGAAAGTTATGTTGCTAGAAGCAGTGGAAAGTTTTTACCAAGGATATAAGCCTCGTGTACGAGCAGGAGGAGAGAAAAGTGATTGGTTCCCAGTAAATGTCGGTTTGCGGCAGGGGTGCGTTATGTCTCCATGGTTGTTTAATTTGTTTATGGATGGGGTTGTTTGGGAGGTGAATGCAAGAGGGCAAGTATGCAGTCTGTTGTGGATGAGAGGGCTTGGGAAGTGAGTCAGTTGTGTTTCGCTGATGATACAGTGCTGGTGGCTGATTCGGTGGGAAACTGCAGAAGTTAGTGACTGAGTTTGATAAAGTGTGTGAAAGAAGAAAGCTGAGATTTCATGTGAATAAGAACAAGGTTGTTTGGTTCCGTAGGGTTGAGGGATAAGTTAACTGAAAGGTAAGTTTGAACAGAGGAAAACTGGAGGAAGTGAAGTGTTTTAGATATCTAGGAGTGAACTTAGCAGCGGATGGTAGCATGGAAACGGAAGTGAGTCACAGAGTCGGGGATGGGGCGGAGGTTCTGGGAGCGTTGAAGAATGTGTGGAAGGCAATAATGGGTATGTTTGAAGGAACAGTGGCTCCAACAATGTTATATGGTTGCGAGGCATGGGCTATAGATAGGTTTGTATGGAGTAGGGTGAATTTGTTGGAAATGAAATGTTTGAGGGCAGTATGTGGTGTGAGGTAGTTTGATCGAGTAAGTAATGAAAGGGTAAGAGAGATGTGTGGCAATAAAAAGAGTGTGGTTGAGAGAGCAGAAGAGGTTGTGTTGAAATGGTTTGGTCACATGGAGAAAATGAGTGAGGAAAGACTGACAAAGAGGATATATGTGTCAGAGTTGGAGGGAACAAGGAGAAGCGGGAGGCCAAATTGGAGGTGAAAGGATAGAGTGAAATAGATTTTGAGTGATCGGGGCCTGAACATGCAGGAGGATGAAAGGCGTGCAAGGAATAGAGTGAACTGGAACGATGTGGTATACCGGGGTCAACGTGCCGTCAATGAATTGAACCAGAGCATGTGAAGCGTCTGGGGTAAACCGTGAACAGGTTTGTTGGGCCTGGATGTGGAAAGGGAGCTGCGGTTTCGGTGTAGTACACATGACAGCTAGAGACTGAGTGTGAACAAATATGGTCTTTTTTGTCTTTTCCTGGTGATATCTCACTGGTGGTTGGGTGGTTTGGCGGGGATGGGGGGAGGGGGGAGGGGGTATTGTTTCATGTGTGGCGGGGTGGTGATGGGATTGGATGAAGGCAGCAAGTATGAATATGTTCATATGTATATATGTGTACAGCAGAGTTTATTACACCACAGCAACAACAACAGCAGAATATATGAAATCACAGCAGCTACAACAGAAGAGTATATAACACCACAGCAACTACAACAGAAGAGTATATAACACCACAGCAACTACAACAGAAGAGTATATAACACCACAGCAACTACAACAGAAGAGTATATAACACCACAGCAACTACAACAGAAGAGTATATAACACCACAGCAACTACAACAGAAGAGTATATAACACCACAGCAACTACAACAGAAGCGTATGTAACAACAGCAGGACATGTAACACCACAGCAGTAACAACAGTAGAACATGTAACACCACAGCAGTAACAACAGCAGAACATGTAACATCACAACAGCAACAGCAGCATGGAATGGTGACCTGGTGACCTTACACGAGGATGGTAATTAAGACAGCTGTGGGAAGGAAACCTACGAGAACCCTTGACGTGAGGTACAGACAAGAAGGTTTCCTCAGTCTCCCGCTTACGTCAAAGAAAGTCACTTTACTTAATTACGTTAAGTTACTTATACTTAATTACGTCTAAATCACTTATGCTTAATTGCTCCACTCTGAGGTCACAAGCCAATTAGAGAGAGCCTTGCTGGTCTCTTGTTATAGACTTCATTAACTCTCTCTTACCCTTCTTAATTCACTGGATTATGATATAAATGTTTTTCTTCCAATGTCAAGAATTTCTTGACGGGTTTGTAATGTGGCTGTAAATATTGGTTATATGTTAAACCTGGACACTGTCTTGATGTTGGCCAGACCGTCACTTGGGCTAATCTTAAGAGGAAGGAATTCATGTTTCTTGATTATAATATCAAGATTTTATGGCGGAATTCATGTGTCCTTTTTTCCTATTCTTGATTTAATGTTTGTCTTGTCCAACCTGTGGCTCCTCTAGGAAGGAAATTAAATGGGAATATGATTAGAATATTTCTTGAAGGACAATCTGTCATAATTGGGTCGTTACAGTGTGAACATAATTGGTGGCTGCTTCATCAAATACATCTTATGATCTGCATTCCTTGGACACAACAATTTCTGTCACTCTTAAAGATTATCCCTCACGATTAACTTTGTTCTGCTCGTCTAGTTTAAGTCTCAAAATGTTCTTTCTCAGTTGTGAGTAAATGTTATGACCTCGTATCAAGGTGCAGCAAGGATTGGGGTGGGTTGGGGGGGGTGGGGGGTTTAATAGTCAGGCAGACGAGGTATTGCAAAGACTCGCGCATATCCCAGAGCTCCCCATCTGGCCAGCTTCGTCTGGAGAGAATCACGTTATCTGTTAGTTCAGCTGCGAGAGTGAATAGATAGACGAGATTACCTCACAGTAGACCTTTTCTCAGCTGTGGAGGATATCAGTATGTACTTAGCTGTCACTTAGATAAGACGGATTCCATGTAATTGATTAGAATATCGAACACCAAAGGGCGCTCGTGCGTTACACAGCTGGGTATATATAGTCAGCCAACGGCCGCCAGCAGCCAGCTAAGCTCCTCAGACAAAGGTGCGCGCGCAGCTGCTGCTGCTGCGCTGCCCTTAGACAAAAGAAGAGTCAATTGCGCATGCCATTGCGTTCAGATGTTTTTAATTATAAAAAAAGGCGCATGAAATACCTAAGAATTTCTGTAATTGTTTAGTTTAGTGTGTATTTATAAGCAATAACGCATGTTGGGATATTGGCCAATGACTAAATAACCGTCTAAGGTGCATTTCTTAAATATGCAAAACTCCCGAGCTATGAGCAAACAGAATCATTTTTTTTCCTGTCTTCTTGCCTTCACAAGCACAGTGGACATACGATAACGTATCTCTGCCCGGCTTGTACTCTCACAGAGCATGTGATGCATGGAATGATGAGTGTAAGGAGAAGCGTTCACAGACGGACGGTGGGTGGGGGAGCTCAGACCTGCAAATACGTTGAGCCGTACACAAATCTACACCTAATTTGCATAATCATATTAAAGAATGTAGATTGAGCGCTTCCTGCCTGTAGCGAGCAGGCCCACTGACCCATGCACACCTCATGACGCTTCCATGACCAGTGCTTGCACAGTGGGAGCTAGGGTAGGTTAGGTTAGTGTGGGTGATGGGGTACAGGTCTTGGTAGGCTAGGTTAGTGTGGGTGATGGGGTACAGCTCATGATAGACTAGGTTAGTGTGGGTGATGGGGTACAGGTCTTGGTAGGCTAGGTTAGTGTGGGTGATGGGGTACAGGTCATGGTAGGCTAGGTTAGTGTGGGTGATGGGGTACAGGTCATGATAGACTAGGTTAGTGTGAGTGATGGGGTACAGGTCATGATAGGCTAGGTTAGTGTGGGTGATAGGTACGGGTCATAGTAGGTTATCGTGGGTGATGGGGTACAGGTCATGGTAGGTTAGGCTAGCGTGGGTGATGGGGTACAGAACATGATAGGCTAGGTTAGTGTGGATGATGGGGTACAGGTCATGATAGGCTAGATTAGTGTGGGTGATGGGGTACAGGTCATGATAGGCTAGGCTAGTGTGGGTGATGGGGTACAGGTCATGATAGGCTAGATTAGTGTGGGTGATGGGGTACAGGTCATGATAGGCTAGGCTAATGTGGGTGATGGGGTACAGGTCATGATAGGCTAGGCTAATGTGGGTGATGGGGTACAGGTCATGATAGGCTAGATTAGTGTGGGTGATGGGGTACAGCTCATGGTAGGCTAGATTAGTGTGGGTGATGGGGTACAGGTCATGATAGGCTAGGCTAATGTGGGTGATGGGGTACAGGTCATGATAGGCTAGGCTAATGTGGGTGATGGGGTACAGGTCATGATAGGCTAGGCTAGTGTGGGTGATGGGGTACAGGTCATGATAGGCTAGGTTAGTGTGGGTGATGGGGTACAGGTCATGATAGGCTAGGCTAGTGTGGGTGATGGGGTACATGTCATGATAGGCTAGGTTAGTGTGGGTGATGGGGTGCAGGTCGTGATAGGCCAGGTTATTGTGGGTGATGGGATACGGATCATGTTGGGCTAGGTTAGTGTGGATGATGGGTTACGGATCAGATAGTGTTGGTGATGGGTACATGTCATAGTAGGCTAGGTTAGTGTGGGTGATGGGGTACAGGTCATGGTAGCTAAGTTAGTGTGGGTGATGGGGTACAGGTCATGGTAGCTAGGTTAGTGTGGGTGATGGGGTACAGATCATGGGAAGCTAGGTTAGTTTGGGAGATGGGGTGCAGGTCATGGTAGCTGGGTTAGTATGGGAGATGGGGTGCAGGTCATGGTAGCTGGGTTAGTATGGGTGTTGGGGTACAGGTCATGGTAGCTGGGTTAGTATGGGTGATGGGGTACAGGTCATGGGAAGCTAGGTTAGTGTGGGTGTTGGGGTACAGGTCATGGGAAGCTAGGTTAGTGTGGGTGATGGGGTACAGGTCATGGGGAGCTAGGTTAGTATGGGTGATGGGGTACAGGTCATGGTAGCTAGGTTAGTGTGGGTGATGGGGTACAGGTCATGGGAAGCTAGGTTAGTGTGGGTGATGGGGTACAGGTCATGGGAAGCTAGGTTAGTGTGGGTGATGGGGTACAGGTCATGGGAAGCTCGGTTAGTATGGGTAATGGGGTACAGGTCATGGGAAGCTAGGTTAGTGTGGGTGATGGGGTACAGGTCATGGAAGCTAGGTTAGTATGGGTGATGGGGTACAGGTCATGGAAGCTAGGTTAGTATGGGTGTTGGGGTACAGGTCATGGAAGCTAGGTTAGTGTGGGTGATGGGGTACAGGTCATGGGAAGCTAGGTTAGTGTGGGTGATGGGGTACAGGTCATGGGAAGCTAGGTTAGTATGGGTAATGGGGTACAGGTCATGGGAAGCTAGGTTAGTGTGGGTGATGGGGTACAGGTCATGGGAAGCTAGGTTAGTATGGGTAATGGGGTATAGGTCATGGGAAGCTAGGTTAGTATGGGTGTTGGGGTACAGGTCATGGTAGGCTCGGTTAGTGTAGGTGATGAGTGTTACTGTATGTTCATCAACAACAGTTGTATTATAATGTTGACGACAGGAACAGTCTTACAGGACAATGTGGTGTCTGTACATAGAACAGTACGGGGAACTGGGCTGGTGTGAGGTCCTTAGGAGTGTTGCTGGTCCCTGTGTGTTTTTGATACTCTCTCTCTCTCTCTCTCTCTCTCTCTCTCTCTCTCTCTCTCTCTCTCTCTCTCTCTCTCTCTCTCTCTCTCTCTCTCTCCAGTGTGAGAGTTGTACATCTGTCCAGTCAGTACAAATGAGGGTGATCAGGTCGACCAAAGACGTGCTGGAGCAGAAGGTGTCGAATGGTTGCCTGTACATAGGCTTGCCCGTCTGGCTGACGGTTAAATAGCCAAAGCACCTTGCTGCCGGGTGGTTGCCGTCCGTTGGTTAGGCCCGTCACTATCGTTGGTTTGTTGCGATGAGGTTGTCTCTGGTCATGATTAGGTAGTTAGGATGTGTTAGTAGGTGGAGGTGATGGTGTCGTTTGTAGTTTGTCAAGTAAGATTAGTTATGGATGCAAGATGATGGTTAGTTAGAATCTGTGATTATGGGTAATTATAGATTTTTGTTTAAGGTTGTCTACGATAATGTGACTTGTGTGGTTAGAGTTTGTTTTGTCTATTGTGCGTGCAGGAAGGAATGGTTAGTGTGTGGATCTGCAGGTAATGCTGGTTTGTTAGTGGAAGGGTCTGAAAGACGAGGGATGATAGCTTTGTTAGAAGGTGTCAGTAGGTTAGATGAGATGTTAGCACTGGAGTTGAATAATGATGTTGGATGTTAGTGATTAAAGATAGTGTTAGATGCTTTTAATTACTGATGTTTGATAGTTCGTTAGGAAGGTGTTAGATGGCATTGTTATGACAGGTTGTTACAGTCAGTAGGAACATGAGGTGATGGATTAGTAAATATAAATGACCAAAGAGACACACATTCACATCTTGCCTACAGACAATTACTCAGGGATTGTTATGGAAACCAGACTCCCTCTGCTCACCACCACCACCATTATCACCAACCCCCAACAGAACCAACCCCACCACCATCACCACCACTATCACCAACATCACCAGCACCACGACAGTCATCACCACCACCATCACCACCATTATCACCAACATCACCAGCACCACGACAGTCATCACCACCACCATCACCACCATTATCACCAACATCACCTGCACCACGACTGTCATCACCACCACCACCAACCAAAGATTAGGTGGTCATTGGCTATTTCATCCAACAGAGATACAAACACACATACAAGATCCTGTAGTGAGTAACCAACATCAATATAAACACAGGAAAGAGTAATAACAAGCACGGTATAGTCGGTTAAGGCAGGTACAGAATGATTTGGGATGAAATGTTATGATCACAAGCCACAACCTACCCCTGAACATGACAGTAACACCCTTGAGCACGACGGTACGACCCGTGAGCACGACGGTACGACCCTTGAGCACGACGGTACGACCCTAAAGCCAATGAAGCTTCTGTTGTCTGTCATTCCCATGTACGTCACCCACTCCTGCATTCAAATCTCACGTCACTAATACTCGACTCCTGGCATCATAATTGCTAATGTGCCCACTCACCTCCACTCAAAATACTCACCTCTCCTCCTCACTCCTCTCACAGGCGCATAAGCAATGGCAATGATCCATTTTCAATTCTCACCCACATTAGTTTGACAGTCACTTCCTTACACTCTAGAACACAAACTCCTTTACCAGAGAAGCAAATTTCACCTTTGCTCTCTTCCTCACAGACTTTACCCCTTAGATATTTCCAAACCATTCCAGGGAATGAAAAGTCGTGGTGGACATGGAGGGAGGGCACGGTGGTGCTAAGTCGGTGCTGTGGTGGCTAGGATGGGAGGGGATGTAGGTGGCGAGGGAAGTTGTGGTTGCCAGGGACTGCTTGAGTTTTATGCTAAGAGATGAATGATTATCAGGAGTATATGTTTTACAACAAGATGCACACAAAAGTGCATTTTTGGATTATGTGCTGACTGGCAGGCGTGAAAAGGAGAGGTTGTTGGATGCGAATGTGCTTAGGAAGTGGGAAGCATGTGGAGTGGCTATCATTTCTTGGTGCACCCGAGCGTGCAAGTTTGCGGTGGGATAAGAAAGACAGGAAATGACACATTTCTTTTTAAGAAATTAGTGAAGGCGACCGAAAAGGGAAAAGAGGTCCGTGTGCTAAGGTACGTAGGGAGAATGACTGAAGACTAGCATAGGGTGCGAGTGAAAGAGACTAAGAGAGTGGAAGCATTTTAGAGAAGCAAAGCTTAGATGTGCAGGTAGAGTGTGTGACACAGAGGGTGGGATGAGGGAGTATGAAAGAGGGTAGTAATCACTGGAATGTGAAAGTCTAATTGCTAGTGAGAGAAGGAGGAGGCGTGTGGTTGTTGCCTACCCGGGAAATAGTGCCAGCTACTGGGTGGAGTACAAGAAAAAGCGGGAGGAGGTCGAGAGAAAGGCACATGAACTGAAAAGGAAATAAATAAGAAAGGGTTAGGAAAGTAAAAAGGGACTTCATAGAGAATAAGAAAATATTTCTTTAAGAAGGTTGATAGTGTAAAGAGAAAACGAAAATATGTGTAGGCAACAGAGGGATGAGCAAGTGGTAACAGGCAGAAATGTGAGGAAGGGCCACTAAATGTGTTTGATGACACTTGTTTACCAATTGCGTACTAGCTACATCTCTTACTTTTATATCAACTGACTGTTGTATATCTCATATATATATATATATATATATATATATTGTACAAAGGCAAAGGGGATAAGAGTGAGTGCTCAAATTACAGAGGTATAAGTTTGTTGAGTATTCCTGGTAAATTATATGGGAGGGTATTGATTGAGAGGGTGAAGGCATGTACAGAGCATCAGATTGGGGAAGAGCAGTGTGGTTTCAAAAGTGGTAGAGGATGTGTGGATCAGGTGTTTGCTTTGAAGAATGTATGTGAGAAATACTTAGAAAAGCAAATGGATTTGTATGTAGCATTTATGGATCTGGAGAAGGCATATGATAGAGTTGATAGAGATGCTCTGTGGAAGGTATTAAGAATATATGGTGTGGGAGGCAAGTTGTTAGAAGCAGTGAAAAGTTTTTATCGAGGATGTAAGGCATGTGTACGTGTAGGAAGAGAGGAAAGTGATTGGTTCTCAGTGAATGTAGGTTTGCGGCTGGGGTGTGTGATGTCTCCATGGTTGTTTAATTTGTTTATGGATGGGGTTGTTAGGGAGGTGAATGCAAGAGTTTTGGAAAGAGGGGCAAGTATGAAGTCTGTTGGGGATGAGAGAGCTTGGGAAGTGAGTCAGTTGTTGTTCGCTGGTGATACAGCGCTGGTGGCTGATTCATGTGAGAAACTGCAGAAGCTGGTGACTGAGTTTGGTAAAGTGTGTGAAAGAAGAAAGTTAAGAGTAAATGTGAATAAGAGCAAGGTAATTAGGTACAGTAGGGTTGAGGGTCAAGTCAATTAGGAGGTAAGTTTGAATGGAGAAAAACTGGAGGAAGTAAAGTGTTTTAGATATCTGGGAGTGGATCTGGCAGCGGATGGAACCATGGAAGCGGAAGTGGATCATAGGGTGGGGGAGGGGGCGAAAATCCTGGGAGCCTTGAAGAATGTGTGGAAGTCGAGAACATTATCTCGGAAAGCAAAAATGGGGATGTTTGAAGGAATAGTGGTTCCGACAATGTTGTATGGTTGCGAGGCGTGGGCTATGGATAGAGTTGTGCGCAGGAGGATGGATGTGCTGGAAATGAGATGTTTGAGGACAATGTGTGGTGTGAGGTGGTTTGATCGAGTAAGTAACGTAAGGGTAAGAGAGATATGTGGAAATGAAAAGAGCGTGGTTGAGAGAGCAGAAGAGGGTGTTTTGAAATGGTTTGGGCACATGGAGAGAATGAGTGAGGAAAGATTGACCAAGAGGCTATATGTGTCGGAGGTGGAGGGAACGAGGAGGAGAGGGAGACCAAATTGGAGGTGGAAAGATGGAGTGAAAAAGATTTTGTGTGATCGGGGCCTGAACATGCAGGAGGGTGAAAGGAGGGCAAGGAATAGAGTGAACTGGATGGATGTGGTATACCGGGGTTGACGTGCTGTCAGTGGATTGAATCAGGGCATGTGAAGCGTCTGGGGTAAACCATGGAAAGCTGTGTAGGTATGTATATTTGCGTGTGTGGACGTATGTATATACATGTGTATGGGGGTGGGTTGGGCCATTTCTTTCGTCTGTTTCCTTGCGCTACCTCGCAAACGCGGGAGACAGCGACAAAGTAAAAAAAAAAAAAAAAAAAATATATATATATATATATATATATATATATATATATATATATATATATATATATATATATATATATATATATATATATATATATGTATGTATATATACTATCCCTGGGGATAGAGGAGAAAGAATACTTCCCACGTGTACTTCCTGCGTGTCGTACAAGGCGACTAAAAGGGGAGGGAGCGGGGGGCTGGAAATCCTCCCCTCTTTTTTTTTGATTATTTCCAAAAGAAGGAACAGAGAAGGTGGCCAGGTGAGGATATTCCTTCTAAAGGCCCAGTCCTCTGTTCTTAACGCTTCCTCGCTAACGCGGGAAAAGACGAATAGTAAGAAAAAATCTATCTATCTATCTATCTGTATATATATATATATATATATATATATATATATATATATATATATATATATATATATATATATATATATATATATATATATATATATATATATATATATAAATATATATATATATATATATATATATATATATATATAAATATATATATATATATATATTATATATATATATATATATATATATATATATATATATATATATATTTTTTTTTTTTGCTTTGTCGCTGTCTCTCGCGTTTGCGAGGTAGCGCAAGGAAACAGACGAAAGAAATGGCCCAACCCACCCCCCTACACATGTTTATACATACACGTCCACACACGCAAATATACATACCCATACATCTCAATGTACACATATATATACACACACAGACACATACATATATACACACGCACACAATTCACACTGTCTGCCTTTATTCATTCCCATCGCCACCTCGCCACACATGGAATAACATCCCCCTCCCCCCTCATGTATGCAAGGTAGCGCTAGGAAAAGACAACAAAGGCCCCATTCGTTCACACTCAGTCTCTAGCTGTCATGCAATAACGCTCGAACAACAGCTCCCTTTCCACATCCAGGCCCCACAGAACTTTCCATGGTTTACCCCAGACGCTTCACATGCCCTGATTCAATCCATTGACAGCACGTCGACCCCGGCATACCACATCGATTCAATTCACTCTATTCCTTGCTCGCCTTTCACCCTCCTGCATGTTCAGGCCCCGATCACTCAAAATCTTTTTCACTCCATCTTTCCACCTCCAATTTGGTCTCCCACTTCTCCTCGTTCCCTCCACCTCCGACACACATATCCTCTTGGTCAATCTTTCATCACTCATTCTCTCCATGTGCCCAAACCATTTCAAAACACCCTCTTCTGCTCTCTCAACCACTCTCTTTTTATTTCGACACATCTCTTTTCCCCTTACATTACTTACTCGATCAAACCACCTCACACCACACATTGTCCTCAAACATCTCATTTCTAGCACATCCATATATATATATATATATATATATATATATATATATATATATATATATATATATATATATATATATATATATATATATATATATATATATATATATATATATATATATGTATATATATGTATGTGTGTGTGTGTGTGTGTATATGTGCGTATGTATGTGTATGTATGTGTATATGTATATATATATGTATATTATCCCTGGGGATAGGGGTGAAAGAATACTTCCCACGTATTCCTCGCGTGTCGTAGAAAGCGACTAGAGGGGACGGGAGCGGGGGGCCAGAAATCCTCCCCTCCTTGTATTAACTTTCTAAAATGGGAAACAGAAGAAGGAGTCACGCGGGGAGTGCTCATCATCCTCGAAGGCTCAGAGTGGGGTGCCTAAATGTGTGTGGATGTAACCAAGATGTGAAAAAAGGAGAGATAGGTAGTATGTTTGAGGAAAGGAACCTGGATGTTTTGGCTCTGAGTGAAACGAAGCTCAAGGGTAAAGGGGAAGAGTGGTTTGGGAATGTCTGGGGAGTAAAGTCAGGAGTTAGTGAGAGGACGAGAGCAAGGGAAGGAGTAGCAATACTCCTGAAACAGGAGTTGTGGCAGTATGTGATAGAATGTAAGAAAGTAAATTCTCGATTAATATGGGTAAAACTGAAAGTTGATGGAGAGAGGTGGGTGATTATTGGTGCATATGCACCCGGGCATGAGAAGAAAGATCATGAGAGGCAAGTGTTTTGGGAGCAGCTGAATGAGTGTGTTAGTGGTTTTGATGCACGAGACCGGGTTATAGTGATGGGTGATTTGAATGCAAAGGTGAGTAATGTGGCAGTTGAGGGAATAATTGGTATACATGGGGTGTTCAGTGTTGTAAATGGAAATGGTGAAGAGCTTGTAGATTTATGTGCTGGAAAAGGACTGATGATTGGGAATACCTGGTTTAAAAAGCGAGATATACATAAGTATACTTATGTAAGTAGGAGAGATGGCCAGAGAGCGTTATTGGATTACGTGTTAATTGACAGGCGTGCGAAAGAGAGACTTTTGGATGTTAATGTGCTGAGAGGTGCAACTGGAGGGATGTCTGATCATTATCTTGTGGAGGCTAAGGTGAAGATTTGTATGGGTTTTCAGAAAAGAAGAGTGAATGTTGGGGTGAAGAGGGTGGTGAGAGTAAGTGAGCTTGGGAAGGAGACCTGTGTGAGGAAGTACCAGGAGAGACTGAGTACAGAATGGAAAAAGGTGAGAACAATGGAAGTAAGGGGAGTGGGGGAGGAATGGGATGTATTTAGGGAATCAGTGATGGATTGCGCAAAAGATGCTTGTGGCATGAGAAGAGTGGGAGGTGGGTTGATTAGAAAGGGTAGTGAGTGGTGGGATGAAGAGGTAAGAGTATTAGTGAAAGAGAAGAGAGAGGCATTTGGACGATTTTTGCAGGGAAAAAATGCAATTGAGTGGGAGATGTATAAAAGAAAGAGACAGGAGGTCAAGAGAAAGGTGCAAGAGGTGAAAAAAAGGGCAAATGAGAGTTGGGGTGAGAGAGTATCATTAAATTTTAGGGAGAATAAAAAGATGTTCTGGAAGGAGGTAAATAAAGTGCGTAAGACAAGGGAGCAAATGGGAACTTCAGTGAAGGGCGCAAATGGGGAGGTGATAACAAGTAGTGGTGATGTGAGAAGGAGATGGAGTGAGTATTTTGAAGGTTTGTTGAATGTGTTTGATGATAGAGTTGCAGATATAGGGTGTTTTGGTCGAGGTGGTGTGCAAAGTGAGAGGGTTAGGGAAAATGATTTGGTAAACAGAGAAGAGGTAGTGAAAGCTTTGCGGAAGATGAAAGCCGGCAAGGCAGCAGGTTTGGATGGTATTGCAGTGGGATTTATTAAAAAAGGGGGTGACTGTATTGTTGAGTGGTTGGTAAGGTTATTTAATGTATGTATGACTCATGGTGAGGTGCCTGAGGATTGGCGGAATGCGTGCATAGTGCCATTGTACAAAGGCAAAGGGGATAAGAGTGAGTGCTCATATTACAGAGGTATAAGTTTGTTGAGTATTCCTGGTAAATTATATGGGAGGGTGTTGATTGAGAGGGTGAAGGCATGTACAGAGCATCAGATTGGGGAAGAGCAGTGTGGTTTTAGAAGTGGTAGAGGATGTGTGGATCAGGTGTTTGCTTTGAAGAATGTATGTGAGAAATACTTAGAAAAGCAAATGGATTTGTATGTAGCATTTATGGATCTGGAGAAGGCATATGATAGAGTTGATAGAGATGCTCTGAGGAAGGTATTAAGAATATATGGTGTGGGAGGAAAGTTATTAGAAGCAGTGAAAAGTTTTCATCGAGGATGTAAGGCATGTGTACGTGTAGGAAGAGAGGAAAGTGATTGGTTCTCAGTGAATGTAGGTTTGCGGCAGGGGTGTGTGATGTCTCCATGGTTGTTTAATTTGTTTATGGATGGGGTTGTTAGGGAGGTAAATGCAAAAGTTTTGGAAAGAGGGGCAAGTATGAAGTCTGTTGGGGATGAGAGAGCTTGGGAAGTGAGTCAGTTGTTGTTCGCTGATGATACAGCGCTGGTGGCTGATTCATGTGAGAAACTGCAGAAGCTGGTGACTGAGTTTGGTAAAGTGTGTGGAAGAAGAAAGTTAAGAGTAAATGTGAATAAGAGCAAGGTTATTAGGTACAGTAGGGTTGAGGGTCAAGTCAATTGGGAGGTGAGTTTGAATGGAGAAAAACTGGAGGAAGTGAAGTGTTTTAGATATCTGGGAGTGGATCTGGCAGCGGATGGAACCATGGAAGCGGAAGTGGATCATAGGGTGGGGGAGGGGGCGAAAATTCTGGGGGCCTTGAAGAATGTGTGGAAGTCGAGAACATTATCTCGAAAAGCAAAAGTGGGTATGTTTGAAGGAATAGTGGTTCCAACAATGTTGTATGGTTGCGAGGCGTGGGCTATGGATAGAGTTGTGCGCAGGAGGATGGATGTGCTGGAAATGAGATGTTTGAGGACAATGTGTGGTGTGAGGTGGTTTGATCGAGTGAGTAACGTAAGGGTAAGAGAGATGTGTGGAAATAAAAAGAGCGTGGTTGAGAGAGCAGAAGAGGGTGTTTTGAAGTGGTTTGGGCACATGGAGAGAATGAGTGAGGAAAGATTGACCAAGAGGATATATGTGTCGGAGGTGGAGGGAACGAGGAGAAGAGGGAGACCAAATTGGAGGTGGAAAGATGGAGTGAAAAAGATTTTGTGTGATCGGGGCCTGAATATGCAGGAGGGTGAAAGGAGGGCAAGGAATAGAGTGAATTGGAGCGATGTGGTGTGCCGGGGTTGACGTGCTGTCAGTGGATTGAATCAGGGCATGTGAAGCGTCTGGGGTGAACCATGGAAAGCTGTGTAGGTATGTATATTTGCGTGTGTGGATGTATGTATATACATGTGTATGGGGGGGGGTTGGGCCATTTCTTTCGTCTGTTTCCTTGCGCTACCTCGGAAACGCGGGAGACAGCGACAAAGTATAAAAAAAAAAAAATATATATATATATATATATATATATAATATATATATATATATATTATACATATTATATATATATTATATATATATAATATAATATGTATATATATATATGTATATATACTATCCTGGGGATAGAGGAGAAAGAATACTTCCACACGTGTACTTCCTGCATGTCGTACAAGGCGACTAAAAGGGGAGGGAGCGGGTGGGCTGAAATCTCCCTCTTTTTTTTTGATTATTTCCAAAAGAAGGAACAGAGAAGGTGGCCAAGGTGAGAGATATACCTTCTAAGGCCCAGTCCTTGTCTTAACGCTTCCTCGCTAACGCGGAAAAGACGAATAGTAAGAAAAAATCTATCTATTTGCTATCTGTATATTATCTATATATCTATAGTATATAATTATATATATATATTATATATATAATATTATATATATTATATATAAATATATATATTATATTATATACATTATAGTATATATATATATATATATTATATATATATATATAAAATAATATTATATTATATATATTCATATTATATATCTATATATTTATATGAGATATATTTTATATATTTTCTATTTTTGCTTTGTCGCAGTCTCTCTCGCGTTTGCGAAGTAGCGCGAGAAACAGTGAAAGAAAAGGCCCAACCACCCCCGTACACATGTTTATAATACACGTCCACCACACGCAAATTATACATACCCATACATCTCAATGTACAATCTATATCACACACAGACACATACTATATACACACGCCACAATTCACACTGTCTGCCTTTAGTTCATTCCCATCGCCACTCGCCACACAAGGAATTCATCCCCTCCCCCTCTGTATAGCAAGGTAGCGATAGGAATAAGACAACAAAGGCCCATTCGGTTCACACTCAGTCTCTGCTGTTTGCAAAACGCTCGAACAAACAGCTCCCTTTCCACTCAGGCCCTACAGAACTTTCCATGGTTTACCTCAGACGCTTCACATGCCCTGATTCAATCCATTGACAGCACGTCGGACCCCGCATAAAACATTCGATTCAATTCCACTCTATTCATGCGCGCCGTTTCAGCTCTCCTGATGTTCAGGCCCGGATCACTCTAAAATCTTTTTCACTCCATCTTTCCACCTCCAATTTGGTCCTCCCACTTGTCCTCGTTCGCTCCATTCCGACCACACTATCCTTTGGTTCAATCTGTTTCATCACTCATTCTCTCCTATGTGCCCAAACCATTTCAAAACACCTCTTCTGCTTCTCAACCACTCTCTTTTTATTTCGATAATCTCTCTTTCCCTTACATTACTTACTCGATCAATACACCTCAACACCCCACATGTCTCAAACATCTGCCATTTCTAGCACAAACCATATATAATTATATATTTATATATATATAATATATATATTATGTATATAGTATATATTAATATATATTAATATATATATTAATTTTAATAAATATATATATATTATGTATAGTGATATTGTATGTGTTATGTGTGTGTGTATATGTGCGTATGTCTGTGTATGTATGTTGTATATGTATATATATATGTATATTATCCTGGGGATGAGGGGTTGAAAAGAATATTCCCAGTGTTCTCGCGTGTCGTAGAAGCGACTAGGAGGGGACGGAGCAGCGGGAGCCAGAAATACTCCCCTCCTTGTATTAACTTTCTAAATGGAAAAACAGAAGAAGGAGTCACGCGGGGAGGCTCATCATCCTCGAAGCTCAGAGTGGGGTGCCCTAATGTGTGTGCGTATGTAACCATGATGTAAAAAAAGGAGAGATAGGTAGTAAGTTTGAGGAAAGGACCTGGATGTTATGGCTCTGAGTGAAACGAAGCTACAAGGTAAAGGGAAAGAGGGGGTTGTTGAAAATGTGCTGGGGAGTAAAGTCAGGGGTTAGTGAGAGGACGAGAGCAAGGGAAGGTAGTGTAGCAATACTCCTGAAGAACAGGAGTTGTGTTGGAAGTATGTGATAGAATGTAAGAAAGTAAATTCTTGATTAATATGGGCGTGTAGAAAAACTGAAGTTGATGGAGAGGGATTGGGTGATTTATTGGTGCATATGCACCGGGCATGAGAGTAAGATCATGAGAGGCAAGTGTTTTGGGAGGCAGCTGAAAAGAGAGTGTGTTAGTGGTTTTGATGTCACGAGACGGGTGTAAATAGTGATGGGTGTGATTTGAATGAAAGGTGGAGTAATGTGGCAGTAGAGTGGGAAAATTGGTATACATGGGGTGTTCAGTGTTGTAAATGGAAATGTGTGAAGAGTTGAAGATTTTATGTGCTGCGGGAAAAGGACTGTTGATTGGGAATACCTGGTTTAAAAAGGCGAATATACATAAGTATAGTATGTATGTAGGAGAGTGGCCAGAGAGCAGTTATTGAATACGTGTTTAATTGACAGGAGTGCGAAAGAGAGACTTCTTGGATGTTAATGTGCTGAGAGGTGCAACTGGTAGGATGTCTGTCAATATCTTGTGGAGGCTAAGGTGAAGATTGGTATGGGTTTCAGCAAAAGAAGAGTGAATGTTCGGGTGAAGAGGGTGGTGAGAGTAGTGAGCTTATGGGAAGGAGACCTGTGTGAGGAATGAGTCCAAGGATCGAGACTGAGTACAGAGATGGAAAAGGTGCAATATGGAGTGAGGGGAGTGAGGGAGGATGGGATGTATTTGGGAATCAGTGATGGATTGCGCAAAGCTGCTTGTGGCATTGAGAAGAGTGGGAGGTGGTTGATTAGAAAGGGTAGTGGTGGTGAGGATGAAGAGGTAAAGAGTAATAGTGAAGAGACGAAGAGAAAGAGGCATTTGGACGATTTTGGCAGGGAAAAAATGCAATTGAGTGGGAGAATGTATAAAAGAAAGCGACAGAGGTCATGAGAAAGGTGCAAGAGGTGAAAAAAGGGGATAAGAGTGAGTGCTCAAATTACAGAGGTATAAGTTTGTTGAGTATTCCTGGTAAATTATATGGGAGGGTATTGATTGAGAGGGTGAAGGCATGTACAGAGCATCAGATTGGGGAAGAGCAGTGTGGTTTCAAAAGTGGTAGAGGATGTGTGGATCAGGTGTTTGCTTTGAAGAATGTATGTGAGAAATACTTAGAAAAGCAAATGGATTTGTATGTAGCATTTATGGATCTGGAGAAGGCATATGATAGAGTTGATAGAGATGCTCTGTGGAAGGTATTAAGAATATATGGTGTGGGAGGCAAGTTGTTAGAAGCAGTGAAAAGTTTTTATCGAGGATGTAAGGCATGTGTACGTGTAGGAAGAGAGGAAAGTGATTGGTTCTCAGTGAATGTAGGTTTGCGGCTGGGGTGTGTGATGTCTCCATGGTTGTTTAATTTGTTTATGGATGGGGTTGTTAGGGAGGTGAATGCAAGAGTTTTGGAAAGAGGGGCAAGTATGAAGTCTGTTGGGGATGAGAGAGCTTGGGAAGTGAGTCAGTTGTTGTTCGCTGGTGATACAGCGCTGGTGGCTGATTCATGTGAGAAACTGCAGAAGCTGGTGACTGAGTTTGGTAAAGTGTGTGAAAGAAGAAAGTTAAGAGTAAATGTGAATAAGAGCAAGGTAATTAGGTACAGTAGGGTTGAGGGTCAAGTCAATTAGGAGGTAAGTTTGAATGGAGAAAAACTGGAGGAAGTAAAGTGTTTTAGATATCTGGGAGTGGATCTGGCAGCGGATGGAACCATGGAAGCGGAAGTGGATCATAGGGTGGGGGAGGGGGCGAAAATCCTGGGAGCCTTGAAGAATGTGTGGAAGTCGAGAACATTATCTCGGAAAGCAAAAATGGGGATGTTTGAAGGAATAGTGGTTCCGACAATGTTGTATGGTTGCGAGGCGTGGGCTATGGATAGAGTTGTGCGCAGGAGGATGGATGTGCTGGAAATGAGATGTTTGAGGACAATGTGTGGTGTGAGGTGGTTTGATCGAGTAAGTAACGTAAGGGTAAGAGAGATGTGTGGAAATAAAAAGAGCGTGGTTGAGAGAGCAGAAGAGGGTGTTTTGAAATGGTTTGGGCACATGGAGAGAATGAGTGAGGAAAGATTGACCAAGAGGCTATATGTGTCGGAGGTGGAGGGAACGAGGAGGAGAGGGAGACCAAATTGGAGGTGGAAAGATGGAGTGAAAAAGATTTTGTGTGATCGGGGCCTGACCATGCAGGAGGGTGAAAGGAGGGCAAGGAATAGAGTGAACTGGATGGATGTGGTATACCGGGGTTGACGTGCTGTCAGTGGATTGAATCAGGGCATGTGAAGCGTCTGGGGTAAACCATGGAAAGCTGTGTAGGTATGTATATTTGCGTGTGTGGACGTATGTATATACATGTGTATGGGGGTGGGTTGGGCCATTTCTTTCGTCTGTTTCCTTGCGCTACCTCGCAAACGCGGGAGACAGCGACAAAGCAAAAAAAAAAAAAAAAAAAAATATATATATATATATATATATATATATATATATATATATATATATATATATATATATATATATATATATATATATGTATATATATATATGTATATATACTATCCCTGGGGATAGAGGAGAAAGAATACTTCCCACGTGTACTTCCTGCATGTCGTACAAGGCGACTAAAAGGGGAGGGAGCGGGGGGCTGGAAATCCTCCCCTCTTTTTTTTTGATTATTTCCAAAAGAAGGAACAGAGAAGGTGGCCAGGTGAGGATATTCCTTCTAAAGGCCCAGTCCTCTGTTCTTAACGCTTCCTCGCTAACGCGGGAAAAGACGAATAGTAAGAAAAAATCTATCTATCTATCTATCTGTATATATATATATATATATATATATATATATATATATATATATATATATATATATATATATATATATAAATATATATATATATATATATATATATATATATATATATATATATATATATATATATATATAAATATATATATATATATATATATATTATATATATATATATATATATATATATATATATATATATTTTCTTTTTTTTGCTTTGTCGCTGTCTCTCGCGTTTGCGAGGTAGCGCAAGGAAACAGACGAAAGAAATGGCCCAACCCACCCCCCTACACATGTTTATACATACACGTCCACACACGCAAATATACATACCCATACATCTCAATGTACACATATATATACACACACAGACACATACATATATACACACGCACACAATTCACACTGTCTGCCTTTATTCATTCCCATCGCCACCTCGCCACACATGGAATAACATCCCCCTCCCCCCTCATGTATGCAAGGTAGCGCTAGGAAAAGACAACAAAGGCCCCATTCGTTCACACTCAGTCTCTAGCTGTCATGCAATAACGCTCGAACAACAGCTCCCTTTCCACATCCAGGCCCTACAGAACTTTCCATGGTTTACCTCAGACGCTTCACATGCCCTGATTCAATCCATTGACAGCACGTCGACCCCGGCATACCACATCGATTCAATTCACTCTATTCCTTGCTCGCCTTTCACCCTCCTGCATGTTCAGGCCCCGATCACTCAAAATCTTTTTCACTCCATCTTTCCACCTCCAATTTGGTCTCCCACTTCTCCTCGTTCCCTCCACCTCCGACACACATATCCTCTTGGTCAATCTTTCATCACTCATTCTCTCCATGTGCCCAAACCATTTCAAAACACCCTCTTCTGCTCTCTCAACCACTCTCTTTTTATTTCGACACATCTCTCTTACCCTTACATTACTTACTCGATCAAACCACCTCACACCACACATTGTCCTCAAACATCTCATTTCTAGCACATCCATATATATATATATATATATATATATATATATATATATATATATATATATATATATATATATATATATATATATATATATATATATATATATATATGTATATATATGTATGTGTTTGTGTGTGTGTATATGTGCGTATGTATGTGTATGTATGTGTATATGTATATATATATGTATATTATCCCTGGGGATAGGGGTGAAAGAATACTTCCCACGTATTCCTCGCGTGTCGTAGAAAGCGACTAGAGGGGACGGGAGCGGGGGGCCAGAAATCCTCCCCTCCTTGTATTAACTTTCTAAAATGGGAAACAGAAGAAGGAGTCACGCGGGGAGTGCTCATCATCCTCGAAGGCTCAGAGTGGGGTGCCTAAATGTGTGTGGATGTAACCAAGATGTGAAAAAAGGAGAGATAGGTAGTATGTTTGAGGAAAGGAACCTGGATGTTTTGGCTCTGAGTGAAACGAAGCTCAAGGGTAAAGGGGAAGAGTGGTTTGGGAATGTCTGGGGAGTAAAGTCAGGGGTTAGTGAGAGGACGAGAGCAAGGGAAGGAGTAGCAATACTCCTGAAACAGGAGTTGTGGCAGTATGTGATAGAATGTAAGAAAGTAAATTCTTGATTAATATGGGTAAAACTGAAAGTTGATGGAGAGAGGTGGGTGATTATTGGTGCATATGCACCCGGGCATGAGAAGAAAGATCATGAGAGGCAAGTGTTTTGGGAGCAGCTGAATGAGTGTGTTAGTGGTTTTGATGCACGAGACCGGGTTATAGTGATGGGTGATTTGAATGCAAAGGTGAGTAATGTGGCAGTTGAGGGAATAATTGGTATACATGGGGTGTTCAGTGTTGTAAATGGAAATGGTGAAGAGCTTGTAGATTTATGTGCTGGAAAAGGACTGATGATTGGGAATACCTGGTTTAAAAAGCGAGATATACATAAGTATACTTATGTAAGTAGGAGAGATGGCCAGAGAGCGTTATTGGATTACGTGTTAATTGACAGGCGTGCGAAAGAGAGACTTTTGGATGTTAATGTGCTGAGAGGTGCAACTGGAGGGATGTCTGATCATTATCTTGTGGAGGCTAAGGTGAAGATTTGTATGGGTTTTCAGAAAAGAAGAGTGAATGTTGGGGTGAAGAGGGTGGTGAGAGTAAGTGAGCTTGGGAAGGAGACCTGTGTGAGGAAGTACCAGGAGAGACTGAGTACAGAATGGAAAAAGGTGAGAATAATGGAAGTAAGGGGAGTGGGGGAGGAATGGGATGTATTTAGGGAATCAGTGATGGATTGCGCAAAAGATGCTTGTGGCATGAGAAGAGTGGGAGGTGGGTTGATTAGAAAGGGTAGTGAGTGGTGGGATGAAGAGGTAAGAGTATTAGTGAAAGAGAAGAGAGAGGCATTTGGACGATTTTTGCAGGGAAAAAATGCAATTGAGTGGGAGATGTATAAAAGAAAGAGACAGGAGGTCAAGAGAAAGGTGCAAGAGGTGAAAAAAAGGGCAAATGAGAGTTGGGGTGAGAGAGTATCATTAAATTTTAGGGAGAATAAAAAGATGTTCTGGAAGGAGGTAAATAAAGTGCGTAAGACAAGGGAGCAAATGGGAACTTCAGTGAAGGGCGCAAATGGGGAGGTGATAACAAGTAGTGGTGATGTGAGAAGGAGATGGAGTGAGTATTTTGAAGGTTTGTTGAATGTGTTTGATGATAGAGTGGCAGATATAGGGTGTTTTGGTCGAGGTGGTGTGCAAAGTGAGAGGGTTAGGGAAAATGATTTGGTAAACAGAGAAGAGGTAGTGAAAGCTTTGCGGAAGATGAAAGCCGGCAAGGCAGCAGGTTTGGATGGTATTGCAGTGGGATTTATTAAAAAAGGGGGTGACTGTATTGTTGAGTGGTTGGTAAGGTTATTTAATGTATGTATGACTCATGGTGAGGTGCCTGAGGATTGGCGGAATGCGTGCATAGTGCCATTGTACAAAGGCAAAGGGGATAAGAGTGAGTGCTCATATTACAGAGGTATAAGTTTGTTGAGTATTCCTGGTAAATTATATGGGAGGGTGTTGATTGAGAGGGTGAAGGCATGTACAGAGCATCAGATTGGGGAAGAGCAGTGTGGTTTCAGAAGTGGTAGAGGATGTGTGGATCAGGTGTTTGCTTTGAAGAATGTATGTGAGAAATACTTAGAAAAGCAAATGGATTTGTATGTAGCATTTATGGATCTGGAGAAGGCATATGATAGAGTTGATAGAGATGCTCTGAGGAAGGTATTAAGAATATATGGTGTGGGAGGAAAGTTATTAGAAGCAGTGAAAAGTTTTTATCGAGGATGTAAGGCATGTGTACGTGTAGGAAGAGAGGAAAGTGATTGGTTCTCAGTGAATGTAGGTTTGCGGCAGGGGTGTGTGATGTCTCCATGGTTGTTTAATTTGTTTATGGATGGGGTTGTTAGGGAGGTAAATGCAAAAGTTTTGGAAAGAGGGGCAAGTATGAAGTCTGTTGGGGATGAGAGAGCTTGGGAAGTGAGTCAGTTGTTGTTCGCTGATGATACAGCGCTGGTGGCTGATTCATGTGAGAAACTGCAGAAGCTGGTGACTGAGTTTGGTAAAGTGTGTGGAAGAAGAAAGTTAAGAGTAAATGTGAATAAGAGCAAGGTTATTAGGTACAGTAGGGTTGAGGGTCAAGTCAATTGGGAGGTGAGTTTGAATGGAGAAAAACTGGAGGAAGTGAAGTGTTTTAGATATCTGGGAGTGGATCTGGCAGCGGATGGAACCATGGAAGCGGAAGTGGATCATAGGGTGGGGGAGGGGGCGAAAATTCTGGGGGCCTTGAAGAATGTGTGGAAGTCGAGAACATTATCTCGGAAAGCAAAAGTGGGTATGTTTGAAGGAATAGTGGTTCCAACAATGTTGTATGGTTGCGAGGCGTGGGCTATGGATAGAGTTGTGCGCAGGAGGATGGATGTGCTGGAAATGAGATGTTTGAGGACAATGTGTGGTGTGAGGTGGTTTGATCGAGTGAGTAACGTAAGGGTAAGAGAGATGTGTGGAAATAAAAAGAGCGTGGTTGAGAGAGCAGAAGAGGGTGTTTTGAAGTGGTTTGGTCACATGGAGAGAATGAGTGAGGAAAGATTGACCAAGAGGATATATGTGTCGGAGGTGGAGGGAACGAGGAGGAGAGGGAGACCAAATTGGAGGTGGAAAGATGGAGTGAAAAAGATTTTGTGTGATCGGGGCCTGAATATGCAGGAGGGTGAAAGGAGGGCAAGGAATAGAGTGAATTGGAGCGATGTGGTGTGCCGGGGTTGACGTGCTGTCAGTGGATTGAATCAGGGCATGTGAAGCGTCTGGGGTGAACCATGGAAAGCTGTGTAGGTATGTATATTTGCGTGTGTGGATGTATGTATATACATGTGTATGGGGGGGGTTGGGCCATTTCTTTCGTCTGTTTCCTTGCGCTACCTCGCAAACGCGGGAGACAGCGACAAAGTATAAAAAAAAAAAAAATATATATATATATATATATATATATATATATATATATATATATATATATATATTTATTATATACATATATATATATATATATGTATATATACCAAATTGCATTAGAAGGTAAGACATCCTTTAGTAATTTTGTTTCCAAAAATTCCATATAAAGATTACTTAGTACAGGTGAAAGAGGGTTACTCATTGCCATACCAAAGTTTTGAGCATAATAATCTCCATTGAATTGAAATACACAGTCTTTTATACACAATTTTATCAGTTCAATGAAAACAGACTTTCAAACAGGCAAATGAATATCATCCAAGACATCAAATAAATATTCTAAAAGGTCATCAACTGGAACTTTTTTGAAAAGCGAGGAAACATCAAAGCTAACTAGTTTGAAATGAATATTAACATTGATATTGTTTAGCTTGTTGACTAAATCTACATTGTTCATGATGTTAGAATTTGATACTTTATCCACTAAAGGGCTTAATAAAGAAACTAACCATTTTGACAATATGTGATGGAGCCTACTGAACTCACTATAGGTCTTGCTGGAAAATTCTGTTTGTGTTTTGATAAGTCCATACATACATGGCAATGAAGGGGACAAAGATGACAAACTTTTGATAAGAGAACCATTACCTTTCAGCAACAACTTCATTTCTTTATTGAAATGGGAATCAACTGCTTCTAAGGCATTTTTACTGAGTTTAGAATATGTTGTGTCATCATTTAAAAGATCATTCATTTTAGATAGATAGTTACCTATGTCTAAAATCACAACAGTGTTAGCCTTAACTGCTTTAGTAATATGTATATTTAGTAATATGTATATCCTTGTCTTTTTTTAAGGTGTTCATAGCTCTTATAAATCTTTTAGGGCAATTAGGTTCCACTGGTTTTGACAAACTGGCATACACTAAAGCCTTGCAAAGATTGATATCATCATTACTTAAATTACTGTATTTCTCTAAATTACAAAAAGACTTTGTGACATCAACACAGCTGGCTTCCTTGTTAGAGCACGCAAAACTTAATCCATAGCCTAATGCACACAAGGAATCCTAATCTAGTTGTTTATTAGACAGGTTTATCACAAAAGATGGGTTTGTGTTCTTAGTCCAGTCGCTGTTTTTGATAAGATGGTCCAACTTACAATTTAGTGTCATTTGTAGCCTATTGCGTTCAGTCCTTAATCTATCATAGCAATTAGTCCAACATCCGGTTTTTCCAATATGTCGGTATTGCCATTTGAAAGGTACATTTCTTCTCTCTTGAAATGCGAAAAGCCTCCTCCATTTCAAGTTTCTTTAATTCAGTGTGTTTCTTTAAAATGATGTTTTGGAATTGGTCAAATGGTCGACCAGACAGCGGCAACAATCGTTGAGGTAGGACAGATCTTGGCATCACTTGTTCATCAAGGCATTTCCTAAGGAATCCAAATCGTAACTTCAGTTGGTGGGCCTTGATCAACGATTTGGAGAAAGCAGTAACGAAAGGAGAAAGTCCAGGACAGCTTGTAGAGAAGTAATAGAAGAGCCGTGTGGAATCCATGTTGGAAAGGATCACAATTTTGCGCGTTATCAAGATACTCCTATGAGTCCACGGGGAAAATGAAACACGATAAGTTCCCAGGTGCACTTTCGTGTAATATATATACTGGAGGAAGTAAAGTGTTTTAGATATCTGGGAGTGGATCTGGCAGCGGATGGAACGATGGAAGCGGAAGTGGATCATAGGGTGGGGGAGGGGGCGAAAATCCTGGGAGCCTTGAAGAATGTGTGGAAGTCGAGAACATTATCTCGGAAAGCAAAAATGGGGATGTTTGAAGGAATAGTGGTTCCAACAATGTTGTATGGTTGCGAGGCGTGGGCTATGGATAGAGTTGTGCGCAGGAGGATGGATGTGCTGGAAATGAGATGTTTGAGGACAATGTGTGGTGTGAGGTGGTTTGATCGAGTAAGTAACGTAAGGGTAAGGGAGATGCGTGGAAATAAAAAGAGCGTGGTTGAGAGAGCAGAAGAGGGTGTTTTGAAATGGTTTGGGCACATGGAGAGAATGAGTGAGGAAAGATTGACCAAGAGGATATATGTGTCGGAGGTGGAGGGAACGAGGAGAAGTGGGAGACCAAATTGGAGGTGGAAAGATGGAGTGAAAAAGATTTTGTGTGATCGGGGCCTGAACATGCAGGAGGGTGAAAGGAGGGCAAGGAATAGAGTGAATTGGATCGATGTGGTATACCGGGGCTGACATGCTGTCAGTGGATCGAATCAGGGCATGTGAAGCGTCTGGGGTAAACCATGGACAGCTGTGTAGGTATGTATATTTGCGTGTGTGGACGTATGTATATACATGTGTATGGGGGTGGGTTGGGCCATTTCTTTCGTCTGTTTCCTTGCGCTACCTCGCAAACGCGGGAGACAGCGACAAAGCAAAAAAAAAAAAAAATATAATATATATATATATATATATATATATATGTATATATATATATACATATATATATATACATATATATATATATATATATATATATATATATATATATATATATATATATATATATATATATATATATATATATGCATATACATGTATATATATATATATATATGTACATGTATATATATATATATATATATGTATATATATATATATATATATATATATATATATATATATAAATATATATATATATATATATATATATATATATATATATATATATATATATATATATATATATATATATATATATATATATATATATATATATATATATATATATATATATATATATATATATATATATATATATATATATATATATATATATATATATATATATATATATATATATATATATATATATATATATATATATATATATATATATATATATATATATATATATATATATATATATATATATATATATATATATATATATATATATATATATATATATATATATATATATATATATATATATATATATATATATATATATATATATATATATATATATATATATATATATATATATATATATATATATATATATATTATATTTTTTTTTATATATATATATAAAGGCAAAGGGGATAAGAGTGAGTGCTCAAATTACAGAGGTATAAGTTTGTTGAGTATTCCTGGTAAATCATATGGGAGGGTATTGATTGAGAGGGTGAAGGCATGTACAGAGCATCAGATTGGGGAAGAGCAGTGTGGTTTCAAAAGTGGTAGAGGATGTGTGGATCAGGTGTTTGCTTTGAAGAATGTATGTGAGAAATACTTAGAAAAGCAAATGGATTTGTATGTAGCATTTATGGATCTGGAGAAGGCATATGATAGAGTTGATAGAGATGCTCTGTGGAAGGTATTAAGAATATATGGTGTGGGAGGAAAGTTGTTAGAAGCAGTGAAAAGTTTTTATCGAGGATGTAAGGCATGTGTACGTGTAGGAAGAGAGGAAAGTGATTGGTTCTCAGTGAATGTAGGTTTGCGGCAGGGGTGTGTGATGTCTCCATGGTTGTTTAATTTGTTTATGGATGGGGTTGTTAGGGAGGTAAATGCAAGAGTTTTGGAAAGAGGGGCAAGTATGAAGTCTGTTGTGGATGAGAGAGCTTGGGAAGTGAGTCAGTTGTTGTTCGCTGATGATACAGCGTTGGTGGCTGATTCATGTGAGAAACTGCAGAAGCTGGTGACTGAGTTTGGTAAAGTGTGTGGAAGAAGAAAGTTAAGAGTAAATGTGAATAAGAGCAAGGTTATTAGGTACAGTAGGGTTGAGGGTCAAGTCAATTGGGAGGTGAGTTTGAATGGAGAAAAACTGGAGGAAGTGAAGTGTTTTAGATATCTGGGAGTGGATCTGGCAGCGGATGGAACCATGGAAGCGGAAGTGGATCATAGGGTGGGGGAGGGGGCGAAAATTCTGGGGGCCTTGAAGAATGTGTGGAAGTCGAGAACATTATCTCGGAAAGCAAAAATGGGTATGTTTGAAGGAATAGTGGTTCCAACAATGTTGTATGGTTGCGAGGCGTGGGCTATGGATAGAGTTGTGCGCAGGAGGATGGATGTGCTGGAAATGAGATGTTTGAGGACAATGTGTGGTGTGAGGTGGTTTGATCGAGTGAGTAACGTAAGGGTAAGAGAGATGTGTGGAAATAAAAAGAGCGTGGTTGAGAGAGCAGAAGAGGGTGTTTTGAAGTGGTTTGGGCACATGGAGAGGATGAGTGAGGAAAGATTGACCAAGAGGATATATGTGTCGGAGGTGGAGGGAGCAAGGAGAAGAGGGAGACCAAATTGGAGGTGGAAAGATGGAGTGAAAAAGATTTTGTGTGATCGGGGCCTGAACATGCAGGAGGGTGAAAGGAGGGCAAGGAATAGAGTGAATTGGAGCGATGTGGTATACCGGGGTTGACGTGCTGTCAGTGGATTGAATCAAGGCATGTGAAGCGTCTGGGGTAAACCATGGAAAGCTGTGTAGGTATGTATATTTGCGTGTGTGGACGTATGTATATACATGTGTATGGGGGGGGGGGGTTGGGCCATTTCTTTCGTCTGTTTCCTTGCGCTACCTCGCAAACGCGGGAGACAGCGACAAAGTATAAAAAAAAAGAAAAAAAAAAAAGATATATGTATATACCGACCATACACGCACATATACATACATATACATACCAGCATATTCAGATATACATACATATACATACGTATACGCAGACATATTCCCATATACACATGTACATATTCATACTTGCTTCCCTCCATCCATTCCTGGCGCTACCCCGTCCCACAGGAAACATCATCTCCACTCCCAGCTTCAGAGAGGCAGCCCAAGGAAAACAGACAAAAAAGGCCACATTCGTTCACATTCAGTCTCTAGCTGTCATGTGTAATGTACCGAAACCACAGCTCCCTTTCCACATCCAGGCTCAACAGACCTTTCCATGATTTACCCCCAAACGTTTCACATGCCCTTGTTCAGTCCATGACAGCAGGTCGACCCCGGTATACCACATCGTTCCAATTTATTCTATTCTTTGCACGCCTTTCACCCTCCTGTATGTTCAAGCCCCGATCGCTCAAAATCTTTTTCACTCCATCCTTCCGCCTCCAATTTGGTCACCCGTTTCTTCTTGTTCCCTCCAATTCTGACACATGTATCCTCTTTGTCAATCTTTCCTCACTCATTCTCTCCATGTGACCAAACCATTTCAACACACCCTCTTGTGCTCTCTCAACCACAGTCTTTTCATTTCCACACATCTCTCTTACCCTTTCAAAACGTACTCGATCAAACCACCTCACAACGCATATTATCCTCGAACATTTCCAACACATCCACCCTCCTCCGCACGATCTAATGTATAGCCCATGCCTCGCAACCATATAGTATTGTTGGAACTACTATTCCTTCAAACATACCCATTTTTGCTCTCCGAGATAACGTTCTCTCCCTCCACACATTCTTTATCGGTTCCCAGAAGCTTCGCCCCCTCCCCCATCCTGAAACTCACTTCCGCTTCCATGGTTCCATTCGCTGCTAAATCCACTCCCAAATATCTAAAAGGCTTCACTTCCTCCATTTATTCTCCATTCAAACTTACCTCCCAGTTAACTTGCCCCTCAACTCGACTGAGCTTAATAACTTTGCTCTTATTCACATTTACTCTCAATTTTTTCCTTTCACACACTTTTCCAAACTCAGTCATCAACTTCTGCAGTTTCTCACTCGAATCAGCCACCATAGCTGCATCATCGGAGAACAACTGACTTACTTCACAGGCCCTCTCATCATCAACAGAATGTATACTCGCCCCTGTCTAGCTCGGGATGTAAATGCAAGAGCGTTGGAGAGGGGCGAGTATGCAGTCTGTTGGGGATGAGGGGGCCTGGGAAGTGAATCAAGGCCTGGGAAGTTTGGAAAAGCGTTTGAAATGAGAGAGTTGAAAGCATTTAGGTTCAGCAGGCTTGAGGGACGAGTGAATTGAGATATAAGTTTGAATGGAGAAAAATTGCAGGAAGTGAAGTGTTTTAAATATATGGGAGGGGACTTAGCAGCGAATGGAATCATGGAAACGGAAGTGTCATAGAGTGGGGAAAGGGGCGAAGGTCCTGAGACCGATGAAAAATTTGTGGCAGGAGAGAACGTTATTTCGGAGAGCAAAAATGGGTATGTCTGAAGGAGTAGTGGTGCCAACAAATTTTTATGGCTGCGAGGCATGGGCTATAGATAGGGAGGAGGGTGGATGTGTTGGAAATTAAATGCTTGAGGACAATATGTGGTGTGAGGTGGTTTGATCGAGTAAGTAATGAAAGGGTAAGGGAGATGTGTGGAGATTAAGAGTGTGGTTGAGAGAGCAGAAATTGTGTTGAAATGGTTTGGACATATGGAGAGAATGAGTGAGCAAAGATTGACAAAGAGGATATATGTGTCGGATGTGGAGGGAACAAGAAAAAGCGAGAGACAAAACTGGAAGTGGAAGGATGAAATGAAAAAGTATTTAGCCATCGGGGCCTAAACATACAGAAGGGTGAGAGGCGTGCAAGGAACAGAGTAAATTGGAACGATATTGTCTACCGGGGTCGACGTGCTGTCAATGGACTGAACCAGGGCATGTGAAGCGTCTGGGGTAAACCATGGAAAGGTCTGTGGGGCCTGGATGTGGAAAGGGAGCTGAGTGTGAACGAATGTAGCCATTTTTGTGTTTGAGTATGGCTGTTTAGACTGGGAATGGCTGTTTAGACCGGGTATGGCTGTTCAGACTGGACATGATTGTTTAGTTTGGGTATGGTTATGATTAAGTTGTATATTATTATTAGTTCAGTTATTTGAACATGTCAGCAGAGGTTCGGGTGTCTATGTATACTTTGTTGTTGATGACATAAAAAGTCGTAACTTTATGGCAACATTACTGTTTTTTTATGTCCCACATGAGCGGTCAGCGGTGGATGGTACGCAGTGTGGTACATGATTCACCAGTCAGTACCAAACATGCTGGTACCAATACCACTACCCCTGCCACTACCACGTAGGCCACAATTCCTAACCACCATTACGACTATAAGACCCATCATCAACATGAAGACCATTATAACTCTCCCCAACCTACAACCATGGCCTCTGTCCTCCATAACAACCACAACAACCACAGTCGCAAGCATCACACTACTACTATGGCCACATTTCCCAGGACCACCACCATGGCCACATCTCCCACACGCCCCCTGGCCACTCCCATCACTACTAAGCAAACACCATAATAACCACAACCCTACCACAACCACAGTGGTGACAACCCTTCATCAGTTCCATGCCCATAATCCCCTCGACCCATACCATTTTTATAACCTCCACAACAATTACAATGGCCACAGTCCTGTCCGCCACCATAAACATCAAGGTTATACCCCTACCACAACCACTGCGGTCACAACACCCAACACCAGTGTGGACACAATCCCCATGTCCACAGTGCTCACTACCATCATCACCAGCATAACCACAACCCCTTACCATCATCATGGTCACAACCCCTTCACCTCTAATGATCACAACTCTCACCATCACTGTAATCACAACCTTCGCCACTGCAGTCGTACAAGTAATCCTATCACTTTCGAAATTACGGCTACAGCCCACCACCATCATTGCAGCCACAACCCACCACCATCATTGCAACCACAACCCACCACCATCATTGCAACCACAACCCACCACCATAATTTTGATCACAATGATGGTACCACTTCAACCACGACCCTTAGAACCAACATCATTGTAACCACGACCTCTCGCACCACCATAGCCACCAGTGCAACAACGGCCTTTTGCACCACCACCACCGTAACCACAGCCTCTTGCACCACCACCACTGTAACCACAGCCTCTTGCACCACCACTACTATAACCACAGCCTCTTGCACTACCACCACTGTAACCACAGCCTCTTGCACTACTACCACCACCACTGTAACCACAGCCTCTTGCACCACCACCACCACTGTAACCACAGCCTCTTGCACCACCACCATCACCACCACTGTAACCACAGCCTCTTGCATAACTACCACCACTGTAACCACAGCCTCCTGCACTACCACCACTGTAACCACAGCCTCTTGCACCACCACCACCACCTCTGTAACCACAGCTTCTTGCACCTTCACCATTGTAGGTGTTCTCTGCCACACCCTTTCCGCAGTCGCTGCAGCCTCTGTGGTTAGCGTCTGCAACCTCCCACACCTTCACCACTGTAGCCGCAGTCTTCCAAACAGCGGCCGCAGTATTCCGCACCCTCACCACCAGAACCGCAGTCTCCCTCACCCACACCACTGTAGCCGCAGTCTCCCGCAGCCTGAGAGCTGTAGCCGCAGCCTACTTGCCCATCAGGTGAGGCAGGTTGAGAGAGTGTTCGGGGGCAAGTGAGTGTGGCATGTAGCCGCACAGGCAAGACTCGCCCTTGCTGCCCTAAACTAATGAGTCGAGATTTGCATACGAGCGGGAGAATAACAGGAGCCAAGAGGAAGGGGCACATTCCTCCCTTTTTTTGTGTGGCTCGTCTTGTTGCTCCTGTGTTTGTGCTCTGGCGTACCTCACGGTGAGTATACCCCCTGCTCCTGCCAGCCGATGGATATGGCTGCTCCCATGAAGTGAGGAGCTTGTGGCCTCCTACAACAGGCTGTAGAGAGGAGAGGAGGAGGAGGAGGGCGTCTGGAAGAAGAATTAAGGGAGATTCTAGGAGTTGTAGCGTGTGTGTGTGTGTGTGTGTGTGTGTGTGTGTGTGTGTGTGTGTGGTGCATCTCGACCCCCGCAGCCATGCAGTACACTGTGAGTGAGCTGGTGGGGTTTGGCTCCAGCTCTCGACCTGCTCACACACTTCCACCTGTGAACGTCCTCCTCCTTGATGCATATCTTCGCCTTTCATCAGCAGTAAACAACTCCGTCTTCTAACGACACGTTGGTAGTTATCGGTAATTAACAACATACTGACACGTATACAACAGTTATTGGACCGAACTGATTGGTCTCTCTTTACGAAGATGATCTTGGAAGAACGGCTAAAAAGATGTGTCCAAATTGTTCGAGAAGTAATTTGTTGACTTGATTACATATGTGACAAATGAAGTACAGAGTCGAAAGTTGTACGACATCAGGGTTTTGAGAATATAACCTACCTACCTATCTACCTACCCTCCTACCTACCTACATACATACCTACATCTAACTACCTACTTACCTACCTACCTACCTACCTACCTACATACATATATACCTACATAGCTACCTACTTATCTACCTACCCTCCTACCTACCTACATACATACCTACATCTAACTACCTACTTACCTACCTACCTACTTACATACATACATATATACCTACATAGCTACCTACCTATCTACCTACCTGCCTACATACATGCATATATACCTACTCACCTATCTTCCTACCTATCTACCTACCTACCTACTTACCTACCTACCTTCCTGCCTATCTACCTAACTACCTACATACCTACCTACCTACCTATCTACCTACCTACATACCTACCTACCTACCTCCCTACCTACCTAAATACTTACCTTCCTACCTACCTACCTAGCTACCTTTGTACCTACCTACCTACCTTCCTACCTACCTACCTACCTAACTACCTACCTACCTACCTATCTACTTACCTACTTACCTACCTATCCACCTACCTTCCTACCTACCTACCTACTCCCTACCTACCTGTCTACATTCGTGCCTCCCTACCTACCTACCTACCTACCTTCCTACCTACCTTCCTACCTACCTACCTACCTTCCAATTTACATACCTACCTACCTACATACATACCTACCTACCTACCCACTTTCCTACCTACCTATTTATTTACCTACCTACCTACCTATCTACCGACCTACCAACATACCTATCTGCCTACCTACCTACCTACCTACCTTCCTACCTACCTTCCTACCTACCTTCCTACCTCCCTACCTACCAACATACCTACCTCCCTATCTACCTACCTACCTACCTAGGTATGACGAGATTTTGCTCATCGCACCCCTGGGACCTGATTTCCCCCGCATGACAAGTTTTATCTTCATTGTGTCGTTGTTGCAAGCTGAAATAATCTGAGCATTCGATCAAGCGTCCAGGCTGAGCCATCATATGATTTAGCTCTGATCATGTTCAGTATGTTTCATGATATTTTCATTATCTGTCATGATATTTTCAGTGTGTTTCATGATATTTTCAGTATCTTTCATGATATTTTCATTATCTTTCATGATATTTTCAGTATCTTTCATGATATTTTCAGTATCTTTCATGATATTTTCAGCATGTTTCATGATATTTTCAGTATCTTTCATGATATTTTCAGTATCTTTCATATTTTCAGTGTTTCATGATATTCTTTTTTCTTTTTTGCAAATCTTATCACTGTATCTTCCTGGGTAAGAGTATTTCAGGTTCAATACATATTCCTGTGTACCTTCGTTGTGTTATCTTGTGTAGTTTGATGGACATCTTCCTGCTAGGCGGTTACATGTTTCCAGCGTCTTCATTAGTCCTCGTTAGTTCACATGTTCCATCTCCTCGACCGTCACGTGTTTCTGAATTATTTTAATTTGTTTATGTTGTTGTTTGTTTCTCCATTCAACATCGTCATCAATAATCGTCTGTTTCTTGTGGGGAAAATTCTCACAAATCAGCCAAACTTTTATGTCAACATCTGTGTGTTTAGCTTGCTTCATCTCCTCTCTCTCTCTGGAGTGTTACTATGGACTTTATCGATGTCTTACTAGAGTGTGTTTCTTCCATAGATTATCTGCTCCAGTTTATCTTCGCTAGATTTCATCACTTTCAATTCTGCTCATTTGCATTTGTGTCTAAGTTCTCAAATATTGTTTATGTTAGGTTTGGCTATTGTGCTTATGTTAGGTTTGGCTATTGTGCTTATGTTAGGTCTGGCTATTGTGCTTATGTTAGGTCTGGCTATTGTGCTTATGTTAGGTCTGCCTATTGTGCTTATGTTAGGTCTGGCTATTGTGCTTATGTTAGGTCTAGCTATTGTGCTTATGTTAGGTCTGGCTATTGTGCTTATGTTAGGTCTGCCTATTGTGCTTATGTTAGGTCTAGCTATTGTGCTTATGTTAGGTCTGGCTATTGTGCTTATGTTAGGTCTGGCGATTGTGCTTATGTTAGGTCTGGCTATTGTGCTTATGTTAGGTCTGGCTATTGTGCTTATGTTAGGTCTGGCTATTGTTTATGGTGAGACATTAAGGTTTATTCCATCAAATGCCTTCGTCGAGTCAAAAGAGACAGAATGTATAGTCTTTCTGTGCATCACATATATGTCCCTGTGTGCTGAGCTGGTAATTGGGTTCACGTAGTTCACCTGGTATAACTAAGTTCTTGTTGGCCTTGTTCTTGTGCCGATGTTCTGATGTCTGTTCTTGTTTACTGTGGCAGAGACTTTCAGCAGGTGTGAAGCCCAGCTAACTGGCCTACCTTGCTCAGGCATGAGCTGTGATCCTCGTCATGGTCCAGACTTTGCCTCTCGTTGCCACCATCTTCAGGTCTGCTGTTGCTGTTTTGGTCTTCTTGAGGAAGATGGCTTGGATTCCCTCCTGGGATCAGCTCATCAAGCAGGATTTCTCGTTTCAGTTTTGGATGAAATCCGATTTCTTTTCTTTAGCTAACATCCAACAATTATCCATGAGTCTGTCGTATTATTTTCTCAAAGGAAAGACTCGAATCCCAGATTTCTTGCGTTCGTGCTTGTGAACACCGATTTTAGCTTCCTTTCCATATTCTTTATAACTGTTTTCTTTTCCCTTTTACGGAAGTTCATTACTTCTGCATCTACGTTATTGATTCCCTCATCTTCCTTTTCTTCTTTTTTCTTTCATGCTCTTCCATCTGTCCAGTGTATTCTCTCTCTCTCTCTCTCTCTCTCTCTCTCTCTCTCTCTCTCTCTCTCTTGGTATATCTTCTGTTTCACACTATCTGTCATTGTGGTCGGTATTTGTCCACTGATAACCTGTTCTACTCAGGATCTAAAGTTCCTCTCAGTGATGGCTTTCCAGCCTGATTTGTCGTGGTGAAAATTCGTGTCACTCGCTCCCCGTTTTCTCTCTTTTTCATTTATTTCCACGAAGTGATTCGTATGATATTTTGACCATATAGGCCGCATTTGTCACCTCTACATCAGGAACCCAAGGCCTATGAAGTGTCTGGAGTAAACCATGTAAAGGGAGCTGTGGTTTCGGTGCATTACACATGACAGCTAGAGACTGAGTGTGAACGAATGTGGTCTGTTTCTCGTGTGTGTGTGTGCGTGTGTGTGTGTGTGTGTGTGTGTGTGTGTGTGTGTGTGTGCGTGTGTGTGGCGCTATCTCGCCAACGCGGCAAACAGCAAATAAGTACAGAAAAAAAAAGAAAGAAAGGAAAAGACGATCAGGAAACAACGTCATGTCATTTGTAGATATAAGATCTATAATATATTCTTCTCTTATCGGTCTGTGGTTTGCTTGCACAATGTTGCTCTGTTTAGATAGATTTATTATTAGCCTCTGGAACGGTTTTCTTTCATTATTCCTTTCTTTATATTTGTATCTACATCTATGATCTATTCTTCACATCTATGATCTATTCCTTTACATCTATGATCTATTCTTCACATCTATGATCTATTCTTCACATCTATGATCTATTCTTCACATCTATGATCGATTCTTCACATCTGTGATCTGTTCCTCTACATCTATGATCTATTCTTCACATCTATGATCTATTCTTCACATCTATGATCTGTTCCTCTACATCTATGATCTATTCTTCACATCTATGATCTATTCTTCACATCTATGATCTGTTCCTCTACATCTATGATCTATTCTTCACATCTATGATCTATTCTTCACATCTATGATCTATTCTTCACATCTATGATCTGTTCCTCTACATCTATGATCTATTCTTCACATCTATGATCTATTCTTCACATCTATGATCTGTTCCTCTACATCTATGATCTATTCTTCACATCTATGATCTATTCTTCACATCTGTGATCTATTCTTCACATCTATGATCTGTTCCTCTACATCTATGATCTATTCTTCACATCTATGATCTATTCTTCACATCTATGATCTATTCTTCACATCTATGATCTATTCTTCACATCTATGATCTATTCTTCACATCTATGATCTATTCTTCACATCTATGATCTATTCTTCACATCTATGATCTATTCTTCGTATCTATCATCTATTCTACCCAGCCATTCAGTAAGCTAGAGCTCAGTCACCGTTTGTCTGATCATCAAATCTAAAGTCTCTGATCCTTTATCTTAATGTTTCTTTACAGTTATTTTCAGCAGCTAGATTTATAGTCAGTTGTTATCATGGCTGTAAAATGCTCACTAAGATGAGTTCAGATTTACTGTGTCTCACATTCATCACCTGATCATCTACTGCAACACCATCTCGTGTGCGTGTGCTCAGTATCTTTCACATTGGTCCACTTTGGCTCCATCTCGTCTGAGCTGCTCAATGAGCCACGTTTCAGTCATGTTGTTGTCCCTGGTGCATTTAAAGATGTGATTTACTTTGATTCAAAAGATCACACATGTGAAATTTTATGGACTCATATATGAGACTTTGTATCCTCATATATGAGACCCTGTATATTCATATATACATATTTATATATATGATGTTCTAGGGATTAACGCAGCTGGTGTTTGAAGTTTCTATACTGAATTAACTGTTTATTTCTCGTTCAGTTGTGTACTCCATCAATTAGATGCACAAACTCCAAAGATTAATCAATGATAATCAATAATCATTCCTCATTGGCCAAGGTCGTTTCATTGCCTCATACCTATTATGTGTTTTTGCTGCTGTTCCATTTTCGTTTCGGCCAAGGATTTTCTTCATTTGCTTCTCCACTGCAGTCAGAAACCTGATGGTTGGGTATGTTTTTGTAGTCGACATATTGTTCACGCCCTCCTGGTCTCTGGTTCTGGTGAGTCGCATAATCTTCATGCCAATACTGGCTCATGACATCAGGACTTTTACTCCTGTTCGATGTTTATGTGAAATTTCTACAGTGAAATGCAGGTCATTTACTGTCGTGATGGTGGGCGTGATTCATCTTCATTTACATCTTTCTTTCTTGTTTACTAAGCCAGGTTCACTTCAGTGTCTCTTGTTTACTAAGCCAGGTTCACTTCAGTGTCTCTTGTTTACTAAGCCAAGTTCACTTCAGTGTCTCTTGTTTACTAAGCCAGGTTCACTTCAGTGTCTCATTTCTTCATACAGGTTTTCATGATCCCATCTCCATTTTTTTTCATATCTTCCTGTAACAGTTTCTGTTGATCCTCATTTCTCTTTCTCCCTCCAACACTTGCATTTTTTCTTTCTACCAATTTTTGTTCTTATGTTTCTTACACGTCCGTTGTTATTAGATTTGTAAATCTACATTTTTCACTTTCTTACGCTCTTGGTAATTCATGTTATGAAAGCAGAAATCAGTTTGTTCTTTGAATGACTACGTAGTTGTAGATGTGGTACTAGTTATACATGTAGCTGATTCACAGTTGTTGGCTTTATCCTGACTTTGTTTGGCATCAAGACGACCAGACTTGCCTACCTGCATGCACATTGTGGCTTGATCATGGTGTCTGCACCACCTGCCTCTCAGACACGTCTAACCATCTCATGTCTTTCCTCATGTTTGCTCTTGTCTTTTTGTCTTCACTTTCTTTTTTGCTTTCATCAGTTGCCTTCTTTCTCATGGTTTCATTTCCCATACATTTCTCACTTTCATCAGCGGTTTTGTCTCATCTCTCACTTGACTAATACACATTTTCTCTACATCTATACTGAATGTGTTCAATTACTTTCCTTCACACACTGTGTCTTCATCATCACTTTGCTCACTCTCGTATGCAGATTAATTTTTTCTTTCATTTTCCTCATTTCTCTCTACAGTTTTGCTGCCCATTTTCCTTCCTTCCGCTCGCTGTGTTATCACTGTTACTGCCATGTTCTATATCATTTCCTGTTCGTGTTCATCTTCATCAACCATTTTTACTACTTTCCGTAACTCTGTTTTTCATGATACGTGTTGAACAAAGCTATAGATAACTACTGACCTTATCATTACCAGCATGACGGTCATGTTAACCTGTTCCACACATCTTGTTACGGGTGTTGGGTCTGTGTTCCTCTGGTACCAAATTCAACATTTACTGTCTAAAGCAGGAAGACACTGTCTGTGCACTGTACCGAGTGTGTCACTGTTGTTTGATGCCTCTGCCAGAGTGTATGTGGATCTGATCTTCATATATGATTTGCCTTTTGGATTCATACTAACTTCTTCAGGTTGTATGTAGTAGTCATTTTGCTTATAATACTGTGTAACGTAGTTTTTGTTTCTGGGTGGTGAGTTATTTCCTAATTGTTTATGCGTTAAAAGTAGAGAAAAAGGTTATTATACCCTTTAAACTTTGCTTGTGCGACCAGGACAATGATATCTTAAACTCTACCTATTTCCGTTGGACAACGGGCGAATTTGCACATTTTTCTTCACATAAAGTCAAAACACAACAACATATGAATCAAGATTAACATATATTTACTCTAATGGTAAACAAGAGTGATCACAAAAGATTTAGAAGTGAGGAGTTTTTCCAGATTTACGACTGTACTGTGAATCACCTTCAGGAATCAGACCCCAGATATAATTTCCCATCATGTTCTCGTTGTATGATCCTTGGTAAGGGGTTCAAAGTCCAGTATATCCTGGTGGAAGCGCTCGTCTTACTCCTCCGAATACGCTTCCATGTTCTCCGTGAGTTTATCAAGATGAGCGTCAAGAATGTGGACTTTTAGACGGATCCTTCACCACATTTTTGCCGTAGTTCTTCACCATAGTCTCAACCAGCTCCACATAGTTTTCTGCCTCATAATTGCCCAGGAAGCCCCGAACCACTGCGACAAAGCTGTACCAAGCTGCTTTCTTCTTCCTAGTGAGCTTCTTGAGGAATTGCTTGCACTCCAGGATCTTCTTTATCTGTGGTCCGTCGAAGACACCGGATTTGAAATTTGGCTCAGACAGCTTAGGGAAGACGTCTTGAAGGTACTTGAAGGCTGCAGACTCTTTATCTGGAGCTGAGTCCAACTGTTTCATAAGGTCTGATTTCATGTGTAGTGGTGGCGTCAACACCTTCCAGAGGTCCACCAGTGGCTCCCACTTGACGTTGTTCATCCCCACAAGGAGTTCGGTCCGCTGTGGCAAATCCCTCATGTGGTTGCGCGCCGCGGTTTTCTTGCTTTCCCAAAGGCAAAGATAGCAGGTAAACTTGGTAAACCCGCCTTGGAGACCTATTAGGAATACCGCCATTTTGAGGTCTCTGATGACCTCCCAGCTGTCATCATACTTCAAGGCGTCTAGCAAGGTCTTAACACTGTTACATTCTTCTGTGAGGTGCAGCGAGTGAGCCAGGGGAAGAGCCGGGTACTTGCTCCTGTTATGGAGCAACACGGCTTTGAGGCTCCTGGATGAGCTGTCAGTAAAGAGGCGCCACTCGTTCGGGTTACAGGCGATTCCAATTGCCTCGAACAGACTGGTTACATTGTGGCAGAAGCAGAGCCCATCTTGACGGGTGAAGAAGCTGGAAAAACCTAGGTGACGCTTGATCAGCGATTTTCACACTTTCATCCAACAAGTTCCACTGCTTGAGCCAAGACGTCAGAAGCTCAGTATTGGACTTTGTGAGACCAACATCTCTGATCAAAGTGGTTGAGGTCTTTGTGATTGGGTTAGTATAGGTTTCTCTCCTCAGCTGCAACTCTGAAATTGGAATCTGGATCTACAACTTCTTCCTCCCCCTTTGAATACTGTTTATGTTACTGGAAACTTCTATATAACATTCTTATCAATTCACGTATTTCTATATCTATATAACAATCTTATCAGTTTACGTATTTCTATATCTATATAACATTCTTATCAGTTCACATATTTCTATATCTATATAATATTCTTATCAGTCTACGTATTTCTATATCTATATAACATTCTTATCAGTTCATGTATTTCTATATCTTTCCATGAAACTGCTAATGCATCTATAATGATACTACAACACTTACAAGCTCACTTTTCACTTTGCATCACGACACTTCTCTCTTTTCACGTTTGGTTCGAATTTTGACAGAAGTTTTCGTTCTGTTGTTGGTATTTTCTTATATTTCAACATATAATCCGCTGACCTAAAGAGGGATTTTTTCCCTTCTGGTTTTGTTCATTGTTGCGTAAAAATTACTACTTCGCGATACTGAATTGGCTGATCACTGAGTTATGCTATTATTTGAACATTTTAGTTCTATATTATCATCTTTACATCTGTATATGGTAATGTATTGATTACAATTTGTATGATATTCATCTGTCTTTGATATCAAATATCTATCATATCTATGATTCAACAATTCCGCTCGTGCCTTATCATTTTTTGTTATCAGAATTCCGTTATCATTTAAATTTCTTTATAAAACACCAACCAAGATCACTGTCCACAGTTTATTTTCTTTTTTATTGTCAATTCTTAAATACGAAATTATTTAATGGTTCATCTTGTGATGTTGTCTTCTAGAATCATCATCACTCCTCTAACTATGCTTAACGCATAGGGTACGCCCTGACTTCCTTACTTCCTTCCTTCCTTCCTTCCTTCCTTCCTTCCTTCTTTCCTTACTTACTTACTTACTTACTTACTTATCTACTTCCTTCCTTCCTTCCTTCCTTCCTTCCTTCCTTACTTCCTTCATTACTCACAAGTGCATATTTACAAGTGCTTACTCACGTACAAGTGCTTACTTATTTACAAGGGATTATTACTTACAAGTACTTACGACGGTGTGGGTTACGTGTTGTCAAGTGTTATGTTTCAGATGGGGAGATTGTATGTGTGGTGACTGATGGCCAGCAGCCTGCGTGTGGGTCAGGCAGAAAGAAAAGACAACTACTCAGGGCAAAGGAGTGAAGCTTGACAGCCATGGAAGTGTGGAACTGTCTGGTTGATAGCCACTAAGAAGGGGAATTGTTTACAAATCTTATCAACTATAAAGCTATTCAATTTGTATAGGCCATCACTAATATTAAGGTTATAATTTTTTGTGTATTTAATAATAGAAGATTTAATGATATTTCTTGTGGTACTGGAGTCAGAGTTAACAACTGACATGGCATTACTCCAGTCAATACAATGATCATAGTTTTTAACGTGAATAAACAAGGCATTTGATTTTTGTCGTTTTCTTATACTATATTTATGTTGGTTAAGTCTAACAGAAAGATCATTACCAGTCTGCCCAACATACAACTTATCACAATTTCTACACGGCACATTATAGATGCATCCAGGAGAATTTTCTGGTGAATTCCTGACTGAGATATTCTTTATAGTATTATTGCTGCTGAAGGCAACTTTCACATCACAGGATTTAAGCAACATGGGAAGTAAAGTAAATATATTATCAAAAGGGAGAACTGAAAGATTCTTGGTGTTAGTGGGAGGTTTGGGTTCACCTCTATAGAAATATTTCTTTGCTAAAAAAAGGATTTATCAGTGAAAGATCCAATAGAATACATCTTCTCAAACTCATCATCAATATACTCTGGACTGCAAATACGAAATGCCCTAAGGAACATAGATTGAAATGATGATGATTTAACTCTGGCATGTTGAGATGAGTAATAATGGATATATGAGCATACATTGGTAGGTTTTCTGTATATGCTAAACTTAAACTAGTTTCCTTGCCTATGGATCATGCAATCTAAAAATGGTAATTTACCGGTATTATTTTTATCTTCTACAGTAAATTTGATAAGAACAGGACAAGAATCAAATGCCTTTTTTAATCACTTTAAAAACTATGATCACTCTATTGACTGGAGTAATGCCATCTCATTTATTAACTCTAACTCCAGTACCACGAGAAATATCATTGAATCATCTGCTATTAGATACACAAAAAATTATAATCTTAACATTAGTGAAGGTCTATACAAATTGGATAACTTTATTGCTGATAAAATTTGTAAACAATTCCCCTTCTGGCCCACATAATAAGTTTATGATACGCTCGTTGTCTGTCTTGTATAGTCTCTTGTTTACCAAATGGCGTTCTGGCAACGTTGTATATCAACTGACTTATATTTCTTTCTTGTATCTCCCCTGATGATGTGATTATTACACGAAAGTGCACTTGGGAACTTATCGTGTTTCATTTTCCAAGTGGACTCATAGGAATATCTTGATCACGCACAAAATTGTGATCCTTTACAATATATATATATATATATATATATATATATATATATATATATATATATATATATATATATATATCTTTCTTTTATGTATATTCGCCATTTACCGTTCTAGCGAGGTAGTGTCAAGAACAGAGGACTGAGCCTTAGAGGAAACGATCCTCACTTGGCCTTCTTCTCTGTTCCTTCTTTTGGAAAAGCAAAAACACGAGGAAAGTATTTCCAGCCCCACTCCCTCCCATTTTAGTTTCCTACGATACGCAGGAAAGTCGTGGGTAGTATTCTTTCTCCTCTATCCTCAGAGATGATATATACATATATATATGTATATATATATATATATATATATTTTTTTTTTTTTTTTTTTTTTATACTTTGTCGCTGTCTCCCGCGTTTGCGAGGTAGCGCAAGGAAACAGACGAAAGAAATGGCCCAACCCCCCCCATACACATGTACATACACACGTCCACACACGCAAATATACATACCTACACAGCTTTCCATGGTTTACCCCGGACGCTTCACATGCCTTGATTCAATCCACTGACAGCACGTCAACCCCTGTATACCACATCGCTCCAATTCACTCTATTCCTTGCCCTCCTTTCACCCTCCTGCATGTTCAGGCCCCGATCACACAAAATCCTTTTCACTCCATCTTTCCACCTCCAATTTGGTCTCCCTCTTCTCCTCGTTCCCTCCACCTCCGACACATATATCCTCTTGGTCAATCTTTCCTCACTCATTCTCTCACTCATATATATATATATATATATATATATATATATATATATATATATATATATATATATATATATATCTTTTTCTTTCTTTCATACTATTCGCCATTTCCCGCGTTAAGAACAGAGGACTGGGCCTCTGAGGAAACATCCTCATCCAGCCCCCTTCTCTGTTCCTTCCTTTGGAAAAAAAAAAAAAAAAGATAGGGGAGGATTTCCAGCCTCCCGCTCCCTTCCCTTTTAGTCGCCTTCTACGACACGCAGGGAATACGTGGGAAGTATTCTTTCTCCCCTATCTCCAGGGAATATATATATATGTATATATATATATATTTGTATAGTGGGTAGCGAGAGAGCTCTACAAGGCTGGTAGGGCCGCTTCTTATATGGCAATTCCTCATTAGCACTTCATGTTTGCCCACCCGAAGACAAGGCTCAACACCCATTTTATAACTCGAATTATATGCAACACATCTCCTGTTGTTTAACCTCTTTGTTTCCTCCGTTGAAGTTTCCCGTTGCCGGATCACCGGGAAATGTTTATAACGCATATACGCCCGTTTTTCTGAGAGTTGCTCAACGGCAACTCACAAGGGAGGGTGGGCATTATGTCTGGGGCGTCACAAGTTATGTTCTCTGGGGGAGTTCTCTGGGCCGACTCCCCTCCAGCGGACGAAGAACCTCGCCAAGCCACCACCACAGCGAACGAAACCCCGAGCGACCGTCGCTCTAGCGAACGAAGGCAACTGGTATACACTTCATGCACATCATAATGTAGAGAAGTTCCCTGAAAGTGATGCTTCAGATGCACAATAAGATAATTTCAGACTAATACAAAAGTAAAGTTTGTTTCTGTGACTCTCATATTTGACGGAATTATTCAAAGCATCTCCTCAGCTGTCGATGTTATTCCAAATATATGAACAATTTTCGGAGTTTCTGTTGGTCGCTGAAGCCGGAGCAATAGTCCCCGAGGTAGGCTAACCCTTCTTAACTCAGCCACTGAAGCTTCGTGTGAACCAGCATCGATCTAACATGAACTTTAAGTTATATATAAACTGATGGGAAATGCTGTACGAAGATCCTACAACAGAAGTAGAGGCCAGTGTCCCACGCCAACCATTACCATCCAACAAACTTGTCCTCGTACGTACGGCTTAGAGTTCCGGTACTGGCCAGTGTTTCCCATACTGTACCACGTAGTTCTCAGGAGTGTTTGTATCCTTCATGTTACAGGCTGTAATTTTGGCTCCTCCTGCAACTACCTTGGTAGTGAGCCCTGTATTACACTGTCTGTAACACGCACAGTATCACAAGACCCACGGCTAACCCCCCCGGCCATATACTACCCCCCCCCCCCCACACACACACACACAAACCCATCTACCCACCCACCCACACACACACAAGTCACACTCGTATTATGAGACACATACAATGACAAAATAACCAGGACGTCTTGCACTATCCCATTATATCTTAACCTTACATTTCATCCTTTATCATTCTCGTACGCGCGTTACATAAGTAACGTGTGTGTGTTTTCCATGGCTTTTTGTCCCAAGTCATGAGCTCGTCCACTGATATAGATCCCCAAGTGTGAGGAAATTCGTCCAAACTTGGTGGTGCATTTTATTCCTGGCATTACCTTCCCTCGTCCTTTATAGATAACATAGCGGACAAGGGTGTCTAGTACACAAGGGCCACAGCCCCTCAAACTATCCCCTCCAACCATCTGTAATCCTACATGAAGTGCGTGTACCCCAGTCGCCCTGCAAGAACATTTGTCACTATTCTACTGAGTAATTTAAGGTTACATGGCCATCAGAGTGGGAAGATTCCATTGTTAAGACAACACAGCTCTTCACTTGATACTGTGCCATCACATCATATATTCTCAATATTTAACGTAGGGACTGAGCAGCCCAGAGAGGTATGACAAGACAACCCAGATAGCAACCATCTTCCTTTCTTTCGAGAGCATCATGATGTTGTGCAGCCTTCCTCCCACATAACTCTGATAAGTCACAATATTTCTGACCTTCATATTGCACCATAACACAATACAGCGTTGGTGCTAAGCTGGGCATAGTGGCGAGATAGCTTGCCACATACAAACATCACTGCACCAGACAACCTACCATTACCTCCTCTCTTCATGAGTGTAAGGACAGCAAGTTCCTCCACTGTCTCCACAGATCATGATAGATCTAATTTCATGTTCGTGTTTGTTACTTAAGTCAATGTATGGGATGCGAGATAGCAGTACCATCAGCTGGCGTGGTCAGGGGCTACTGTAAGCTGAGGTTCAAGCTGGGCATCCGGGAGTAAAGCTTGAGTCCTGATTGTGGAGTGTGAGGTTTGGTGACTGAGGGAGGAAGTTCCACGGGGACGTTACCAGGAGCCTACAGGAAGGTGTGACTGATCCAGTACTAACGTGTGCATGTGAAAGCTAAGTGTATCTAAAAGTAAAGTTATGGTGCACATATACTCAGGGTTAAGAGACGGAGCAAGACGAATGTATAACTTCCCCCCGCCCCCTTTTAACACACGAATAATAATCACACACACACACACACACACACACACACACACACACACACACACACACACAACATTATATAACAACTAGTCGGTCAAATCGTCTTCTCTCCATCATTTGGCTGCAGCCTCCACTACAAGGCATCATGAACGGGTCCAAGAAGGAGGTCACCTGCCAGGATGCCATCCATGATCTCTTACGTCATACCATCATTACCATGGCTGTGCTCCTCTGGTTCATGTGCAGTAACTCACCTTCTGGTTCATGTGCAGTAACTCACCTTCTGGTTCATGTGCAGTAACTCACCTTCTGGTTCATGTGCAGTAACTCATCTTCTGGTTCATGTGCAGTAACTCATCTTCTTTTATAGTATCGCTGATGTTATAATGACACCTTAACATGATGTGGCATATTAACATACTGACAAAATATTTCGATCCGGTGTTGACCATGGAAAACCATCTATCAGAATCATAAAGTTATGACCATGATGAGATGATAAGAATTAGAGTTACGTGTTGACGAAACCCATGAAGGACTTAGACGTCAAGAGAAGGACTCAGATCTATGCAGGTTACTGGTCCTGATGACCTCTCTGCCAGTGGACGTAAAGACGAAGCTCGACAAACGCTGAAAGGCTGGAAATTCGCGAATGCAACACCAGTCTATCAGAACAGGAGACTGAGACTGCACCTCAAACTATACATGTATTTGGTTTTCTTATTTCAGTCGGTTGTTCGAAACGATGATTTAGGATATAATTGTTTCATTTGTTTAGAATGTAGTAAATTAATGATTGCTAATCATCAACTTCATAATAAAGATAATGTATTACGAATCTGATACAACTCTTGTAGTGAGATAAGACCTGCAGATGTTGCTGTTCATACCTAGATGTCACATAGAAGCGTATGATAAAGCATCATGTGAAATAAGTGAAACTGAATCACATAATATAGAAAACCGAGTGATGTGCTGGGATGGTGGACTGGTTTTCACATAGACATACTGGGTCTGACAAGTGGGGCACCACGAGGACCCAGTTCTAGGTCCGGGTGTTTTCATTATGAGCATCAGTTCGCGGTAGTCACCAGTACGATCTCACGACGGCAGCAAGCCAAGAAACTGGGCTCAATCAAAGCAAGATTGTGTAGTGATCAAGAACATACTGGACCCAGTGGTCAGAGATGTGGCAAATGGACTTCGATGATAAAGATGATAAAGACGAAGATAGCGTTCAGTAAGACCTTGCAGTAATGATAAGAGTCTTAACAAGTACACAAAGCGATGCTTCGCGGTGTGAAGTTGAGGAAAGAAAGAGTTAGATTTTACAGCCAGAAATATCAACTGTGAAATGAAAGACAAGATAATTACAGCACTTCAAAGCACAGTAGGAACACACCGTTCACATCTGGCCACTAATCTTTAATGTCAACAAAGAAAAACTAGAAAAACAATAGGAAAACATAAGAGAATAAGAAATTAGTTCCGTCAATTAGAAATAAATCTTACGAAGAAAGATTCAAGGAGTTGAGATTGTTTTCTTTATAACTGTGAACACTGTGGAGATCAAAGCCCTCAGGACACTACAACGACACCATAACTTATGCTAACAAATCTCCACTTTAGATAGAGATAAGAAATCACAGTATGAAGTTACAGTGGAAGGTGTGTAGTGCGAGTAAGTTACAGTGGAAGGTGTGTAGTGCGAGTGAGGGCAAATGTTTTTCAGCCTCAGAGTAGTGGAATATTGGAACGACCTGCCGGTGGGTGATGTCAAGGGTGCAGTAAGTGTGAACCACGGCCGGATGAATGATCTAGTGATAACGATCATCATCAGTTAACAAGCTAACGGTCGAGAACGAACAGATTACACACCAGAATACCTCCTGCACAAAGGATCCAGCAGCTGAAACTCGATCAGAATGTGTTTTCCATCCATCTTGACTAACCAAATCTGCATAACAGTATTCCCTGAAGAACGGGTGATGTGTTGGAAGGAGTGATGGTGAGGGAGCACAGCCTTCTACTGTACTGTCCTGTCTCCATGATCAGCGATGTCTCGACGCTGTTATTGTCTCGTAGAAGATGTCCTCGACTCAGACCACCACGTCTTCTGTCAGCGGGCTTCCCCCAGGCGCAGTTATTCCTAAACCTACGTTTGCTTTGTCGTGTGGTATCCACTCCTGTACGGAGGTGGCTCCAGCCTGACACTTGATAAGGTCAACATTGGTCAACCCTGCCGCTGTTCTTGTGTCATGAGCCCTCAGCTCTGGTCACATACTCTCATATGTCACATGAATCCTCATGTGTCGCAAACTTCCCTAACAAGCCCGTCCGGTAGTTCGACTTCGGTATTTGCTCTCATTTCATTACACATGTCCACAGTTTCTTTCAATACATTCCTGATCTTAGTCTCATTAGCATCTATACTTCAGTCTTCATACATTGAGTACATTACTCCAGCTCTGAGCCAGTCCGTCTTTACCATATATGTTTCCCATATTTGTAACGAGACTTGGGTGACGTCAAAACCCGCCTTTAACACAGTAACAAGTTACCAACGTCTACAACAGTTGTCGACCTTCCTTTACTTCATAACGTGCCAAGTGTTACCCTACAGAAGTGACCTATTTCACAGTCTTGTCATCGCAGAACCAATATCTTCCTGGTTCATCTTGATTCTGTTTTGTTAACATACGTGTAATAGAAAATGGTTATCGAACAGTTCCTCCCGCTAATCCAACACTTACACTTATCCTACATGTATTTCAGGGAACTACAATATCCTCCACTGGTCTGGGAGATTCGTCAACATCATAAAAGTACCCTAGAGGTTGTTGCCCACCCGACCCGACCATTACTCTTACTATCTCAGATAATAACAACAGACGCAAGTCAAGCGTCACCGACATCAGCTAGAACATTGAGTAAACCAAGAGACATATCATCTATAATCAGACTTTATCTCTGTTTACAAGAGTCATCATTACATTCATACTCTCCTTGGAGGTGACCCTTAAACACACACACAGTTTCATTGCCATTCTCATTGTTAACATTACCTGAGTCCTCCTCTGTTACTGTCCTGCCGGAACCTAACTTGCACCATTTCCTCGTCTTATATTCCGTTTCACTTTTCTGTGACAACTTCTGATCTGGAGAGTGATCGTCTCTCTCTTACACCAGCACCTCTCCCATCCTCTTCCTCTCCCCTGTACACTCCTCTCCCTCCCAGTATCCTGGTGTTGGGCATCACACATCTTCTGCTTCTCTCTACACATCCACCAGCTACACAATGAGCATCACCGCATTTATAGAAACACGTCAAAACGTATTAGCCAGATTTGTTGTTACTGACACACCCAAACAAATTGTGTTCCTTCCCACACACACGGCTCCCATCGCCCCACTGACGTGTCCCAGGCTCTATGGGTCGTCCTAAGGCACTTCCGCTACAATCCGGTTGTTTATCAAACTGGTCCTTCCCTTGGGCCTCGTGTCGCCATCCCCGCACGACTCTGTCATTGTAGAAAAAAATGGAAATTAGGATCTAACCTAACCTAACCTAACCTAACCTAACCTAACCTAACCTAACCTAACCTGGTGCACGAGGATCATCATCACCTGGCCTCACCCTCCGTGGTCAGAGGTGCTTCCCTCATCAAGCAAGGTCTTGACTGCTTCCTCCCACCTACACTCACATGGGACGCTATCGCTAACTCCCCGCACACAATGGTTCAGATTCCATGGGTTGTCTTATCAGGCCTGAGCTGTTCCTGGGATACTACGATCTCCCACTATCTCAACCATTCCTACAACCCGGGTTCCTCGTAGCGTCGACGACGTGAGGGGGATATATTCAGCAAGCTCCAACATCTGGTCCCTAGTTCTTCCTGTTTCCGCTTCTTATCGTTATTATGATTATTCGATATTATTTCCTTCATTCTGTTCTCACATCTCTCGTCTCCCCTTCTTGCTTCCTGTTCAACCCTTGAAATGTTTATCTTCCCTGACGTAACTGTTGGCTGTTCACGATCCACGTTCGGTCGCTCTCTGGTGCCTGCAGTGTCACGCGTTCTTCAGAGGTCGTACCGTCCCGTACCGTCGTGCTCAAAGGTCGTGCCGTCTCCTTCCGTCGTGCTTAAAGGTCGTACCGCCTCCCACTGTCGTGCTCAAAGGTCGTACCGTCTCGTGCCGTCGTGCTCAAAGGTCGTACCGTCTCGTGCCGTCGTGCTCAAAGGTCGTACCGTCTCGCACGCCTTTCACCCTCCTGCATGTTCAGGCCCCGATCGCTCAAAATCTTTTTCACTCCATCCTTCCACCTCCAATTTGGTCTCCCACTTCTCCTTGTCCCCTCCACCTCTGACACATATATCCTCTTTGTCATTTTTCCTCACTCATTCTCTCCATGTAAACAAACCATTTCAGTACACCCTCTTCTGATCTTTCAACCACACTCGTTTTTTTTACAACACATCTCTCTTACCCTTTCATTACTTACTGGATCAAACCACCTCACACCACATATTGTCCTCAAACATTTCATTACCAACACATCCACCCTCCTCCGCACATCCCTACCCATACCTCGCAACCTTATAATATCGTTGGAACCACTTCAAACATACCCATTTTTGCTTTCCGAGATAACGTTCTCGTCTTCCACATTCTTCAACGCTCCCAGACCCTTTGCCCCCTCCGCCACCCTGTGACTCACTTCCGCTTCCATGGTTCCATCCGCTTCTAAATCCACTCCCAGATATCTAAAGCACTTCATTTCCTCCAATTTTTCTTCATTCAAACTTACCTCCCAATTAACTTGTCTCTCATCCCTACTGAACCTAATTACCTTGCTCTTATTCACATTTGCTCTCAACTTTTTTCTTTCACACACTTTACCAAACTCAGTCACCAACCTCTGCAGTTTCTCACCCGAATCAGCCACCAGTGCTGTATCATCAGCGAAGAACAACTGACTCACTTTCAAAGCTCTCTCGTCCACAACAAACTACATACTTGCCCCTTTCTCCAAAACTGTTACATTCACCTCCCTAACAATCCCATCCAAAAACAAATATAGTTCCCCCCTCAGTCTGTAGTTAACCTCCTCAGTCTTTAGTTCCCTCCTCAGAGCCTGAAGTTCCCTCCTCAGTCTGTAGTTCCCTCCTTTGAGTCTGTAGTTCCCTCCGCAGTCTGTAGAGGTTATTGATATGATTCACGTATGGAAACTTTCATTTGCTCAACCTCTCCTGCTACATCATGGCAGCCAGTGTTCAGCTCTCGGTGATGATGATGAACCACCAGGTCATCATGTTAGGGTCGTCTCCCTGACCACTGTCGTTATAACATGGGGCTGACCTCCCCAGCAGACTGTGCAGGATAACCCATTCTGTTGAATCATGACACCGTGCAATAGGCCCCAAATGTCTTGCAGATTGAAACAGTCTTGTGGCATCTTTAGGTCGGAATCTGTCCTCACAATTCTCGCGGAGGACTAAATCCATTATGGTTGATGATGATATGAGACATGATGCAGTTTAGTCATGAATGGGGTGATATCTTCCACACATGTGGATTATAATTGTCCGCTGTTTTCGTTGTTGTAAATGATAAAAAAAGATAACTGACTTTTCGGTACATTTCGTCTGAGTCACCCTGTACACTACATGGTGTGAGCATTAGTAGTTGGTGCTCCACCTCACCCACCTACCCACTGTATCAGTTGGTACTCCACCTCACCCACCTACCCACTGTATCAGTTGGTGCTCCACCTCACCCACCTACCCACTGTGTCAGTTGGTACTCCACCTCACCCACCTACTCGCTGTATCAGTTGGTACTCCACCTCACCCACCTACCCACTGTGCCAGTTACCAACATGGGAAATCCACATAATAAAGTCTCTTAACATAGGAATCTTTGTTGACAGAGAATTCTTCATGTTCTTCTCATGGTGTAAGTGACACCCAAGGATGTGAGCAGACATGAACGAATCATTCGTCTTTGATTTATGAGAGAAGTTAGTGCTTCATTCGCATGTTTGAACGTCATCATTTGATAACTATTTGTTACACAGTGACAGGTCCCTGTATTCATGTAGATGCTGCGTACAAATGTAATCCCATGTCAGTCACTGTTGCGTGTGGATGTGTTTCACAGATGCACTGAAGTGTGTGTGTGTGTGTGTGTGTGTGTGTGTGTGTGTGTGTGTGTGTGTGCGTGTGTGTGTGTGTGTGTGTGTGTGTGTGTGTGTGTGTGTGTGTGTGTGTGTGTGTGTGTGTGTGTGTGTGTGTGTGTGTGTGTGTGTGTGTGTGTGTGTGTGTGTGTGTGTGTGTGTGTGTGTGTGTGTGTGTGCGTGTGTGTGTGTGTACGTGTGTGTGTGCGTGTGTGTGTGTGTGTGTGTGTGTGTGTGTGTGTGTGCGTGTGTGTGTGTGTGTGTGTGTGTGTGTGTGTGTGTGTGTGTGTGTGTGTGTGTGTGTGTGTGTGTGTGTGTGTATGTGTGTGTGTGCGCGTGTGTGTGTGTACGTGTGTGTGTGCGTGTGTGTGTGTGTGTGTGTGTGTGTGTGTGTGTGTGTGTGTGTGTGTGTGTGTGTGTACGTGTGTGTGTGTGTGTGTGTGTGTGTGTGTGTGTGTGTGTGTACGTGTGTGTGTGTGTGTGTGTGTGTGTGTGTGTGTGTGTGTGTGTGTGTGTACGTGTGTGTGTGTGTGTGTGTGTGTGTGTGTGTGTGTGTGTGTGTGTGTGTGTGTGTGTGTGTGTGTGTGTGTGTGTGTGTGTGTGTGTGTGTACGTGTGTGTGTGTGTGTGTGTGTGTGTGTGTGTGTGTGTGTGTGTGTGTGTGTACGTGTGTGTGTGTGTGTGTGTGTGTGTGTGTGTGTGTGTGTGTGTGTGTGTGTGTGTGTGTGTGTACGTGTGTGTGTGTGTGTGTGTGTGTGTGTGTGTGTGTGTGTGTGTGTGTACGTGTGTGTGTGTGTGTGTGTGTGTGTGTGTGTGTGTGTGTGTGTGTGTGTGTGTGTGTGTGTACGTGTGTGTGTGTGTGTGTGTGTGTGTGTGTGTGTGTGTGTGTGTGTGTGTGTGTGTGTGTGTGTGTGTGTGTGTGTGTGTGTGTGTGTGTACGTGTGTGTGTGTGTGTGTGTGTGTGTGTGTGTGTGTGTGTGTGTGTGTGTGTACGTGTGTGTGTGTGTGTGTGTGTGTGTGTGTGTGTGTGTGTGTGTGTGTGTGTGTGTGTGTGTGTGTGTGTGTGTGTGTGTGTGTGTGTGTGTGTGTGTGTGTGTGTGTGTGTACGTGTGTGTGTGTGTGTGTGTGTGTGTGTGTGTGTGTGTGTGTGTGTGTGTGTGTGTGTGTGTGTGTGTACGTGTGTGTGTGTGTGTGTGTGTGTGTGTGTGTGTGTGTGTGTGTGTGTGTGTGTGTGTGTGTGTGTGTACGTGTGTGTGTGTGTGTGTGTGTGTGTGTGTGTGTGTGTGTGTGTGTACGTGTGTGTGTGTGTGTGTGTGTGTGTGTGTGTGTGTGTGTGTGTGTGTGTACGTGTGTGTGTGTGTGTGTGTGTGTGTGTGTGTGTGTGTGTGTGTGTGTGTGTGTGTACGTGTGTGTGTGTGTGTGTGTGTGTGTGTGTGTGTGTGTGTGTGTGTGTGCGCGTGTGTGTGTGTGTGTGTGTGTGTGTGTGTGTGTGTGTGTGTGTGTGTTGTCACACTTCGGTCCAGTGTTGCTATATACCAGTCCTGATAGATAATCATTACCGACAAAATCCATAAATAGACTCAGAGTTTGATTAAGTTTGATTTCAAGTTACTTATTGTTATACTGCTCTTATATGTGATCGTATAGCCACTTAACAATGAGAGAAATGTGTACTCCTGAATTATCTTGCAACATTTTATGATTCTCGACAATATGTATTCACTTCAGTGTAGCAGAACATGTAAATGAGACATCACTACGGACATGTGGAAAACATCTACCCTGGACGGAGGTAACATTTGCATGGTTTCGGAAAATCAAATATATAAACTGACCTAACCGAACACACCCAACTTAACCCACCCGGAATACATTATAACACGGGTGAAACTGGCGAAATATTGAGATGAATCACAGAAAAATGACGGAAACTAGTTCACAGCAGCGTTCATATATAACGAACCCGCCAGGTCCCGATGCCATACGAACAACAAAATCCCATTAACAAAAGTTTGGCTCACTTACCTGATGATGAGGACGATCAGGGTCGTGTGTTGCACAGGAGCTCCACACATCATGGGATGCAACTGGGTCGCGTGAGGAAGCACTGGTAAATCTGTAGACGTCACCTCCACCCTCACCAGAACAGCTCTGTTACCATAGCCAGGCAGCTGGGTTCACTCACTACTAATCACACACTCAAGATTCACATCGGTTCCAATGCGATCATGATTCGGGTACGGGAGTCTTGAGCTGGCCAGTGGACCTTCAAGACTTTTGCCAGCGACTGGTCATGGTGATGACATGGTGTTGGGAAAATGTTACGTGATGAACGGACAAGGGAAGGCACGAATGAAAGTGTTGCAAGACAGAACCTGGATGCCTGGAAATGGCTGGAGGAAGGTATTGGAAGTGTGTTTAAGTTCCTCCTCTTTTCCTTCATTTACTGTCGTTCTGGACGTAAGGCGTGGCGGAGTCAGTACGATACTACGAGTAAGTACTGTGGCGAGAGGCATCTCAGTAAGGAGTGTACTGAGAAAATAAAAGAGGGGAGAAAAATCCACCGTAAGTGTTGTGATTCTTACGGTTAGGTTCATAATGCAGGGTCAGTCAAGGAAAATATGGTGGCAACACAAATCTGGATGTTGCGGAACCGGCCGTGAACAATGCTTGGTATCCTGTGGTCGGTGGTGATGGTGAAGCGCCTGTAGGCCTGGGCTGTGTGGTAACCTGTGTGGGAACCAGACTCGGAGTTCCCTAAGCTGTCTGGGTAGTGGTTGTGGGCCAACAACAACAGCAGTAGCGGCGGAACCTAACGCTTGGTCTCACACACCAAGTAGGCGAGGTAGCCAGCGGCCAGCAGTATCAAGTAGTGGAGCCTGGCTGGCACATCGTCTGGCAGTGAACACGTCACATCAGCGGCCACAGGACGTGTCTGAGGTTACTGTTGTTAGCGTTGCTAAGCTGGAGGAGGAGGAGGAGGAGAAGGAAAACAAAAAGCTTAGGAAGCGTATGGTAATGTTGGAGGAGAAACACATTGGTCAGCAGGGATGATGAAGATGCTCCTGTGCGGAGGATAGTGACGTCTGGGAGAAGGTCACCTCGCTAATCAAGATGTTATATGAGTTCCTGACTTAAGATGTTGATGTTTTGGATGATGAGGTCAGGACTATCGATCTTAGGATGGTGATCATGGAAGCACCACACCAGCGGGCAAGGATACAGCAAACCTTAAAGTCGTTATCTGGATTGTGGAGAACATTCGTCACAAGATGACCGACTGGCATTATCATGATAGCACTGACGTAGAGGCAGTGCAGGAGGCCAGAGGTCGGGGAAACAAACCAATCTCCTTTAAGAACTATCAGAACTCGATTTCAAAGGCTGATACAGACATCAAGGGATGGTCTACTCGTGTTATAAGAAGTGTAGCAGTAGAATCATTAGAACCCCAAAGATGTCTAAGGGAACTGTGTACGTAGGAGTCGGGAACTGTGTTGCTGGCTGAGGACTATATGATGATAAACCAAGTTCATGTGAATGTGAGTCAGAATTCACTTCGAAGATCTACCTGTTTGTTGATTTCTTCGTTCTCCATCGATGGCGGGGGTCTGAATGCTAGAGGTATGAGGGTTTGGCTTTATAAAGACAGTGGGAAATGGCGTAATTTAGCATTAGTTCCACAGTGACTGTCTCAATGTAGGTAGGATTCACTGCCCTTGTTTGTTGACTAAGTAATACACAAGTTATGGAGGGAGATTGTAAAGTGGTCCTCAAACCGCACTACGCACTGGAGGAACTGCACTATGTGCTGGAGGAACTGCACTGCGTACTGGAGGAACTGCACTATGTGCTGGAGGAACTGCACTGTGTACTGGAGGAACTGCATTATGTACTGGAGGAACTGCACTGTGTACTGGAGGAACTGCATTATGTACTGGAGAACTGCACTATGTACTGGAGGAACTGCACTCTGTACTGGAGGAACTGCATTATGTACTGGAGGAACTGCACTATGTACTGGAGGACTGCACTATGTACTGGAGGAACTGCACTATGTACTGGAGGAACTGCCCTGTGTACAGGAGGAACTGCACTGTGTACTGGAGGAACTGCACTATGTACTGGAGGAACTGCACTGTGTACTGGAGGAACTGCACTATGTGCTGGAGGAACTGCACTATGTACTGGAGGAATTGCACTGTGTACTGGAGGAACTGCACTGTGTACTGGAGGAACTGCACTATGTACTGGAGGAACTGCACTGTGTACTGGAGGAACTGCACTATGTGCTGGAGGAACTGCACTATGTAGTGGAGGAACTGCACTGTGTACTGGAGGAACTGCACTATGTGCTGGAGGAACTGCACTATGTACTGGAGGAACTGCACTATGTACTGGAGGAACTGCATTATGTACTGGAGGAACTGCACTATGTACTGGAGGAACTGCATTATGTACTGGAGGAACTGCACTATGTACTGGAGGAACTGCACTATGTGCTGGAGGAACTGCACTATGTACTGGAGGAACTGCACTATGTACTGGAGGAACTGCACTATGTGCTGGAGGAACTGCACTGTGTACTGGAGGAACTGCATTATGTACTGGAGGAACTGCACTGTGTACTGGAAGAACTGCACTATGTACTGGAGGAACTGCATTATGTGCTGGAGGAACTGCACTGTGTACTGGAAGAACTGCACTATGTACTGGAGGAACTGCACTATGTGCTGGAGGAACTGCACTGTGTACTGGAGGAACTGCACTGTGTACTGGAGGAACTGCACTCTGTGCTGGAGGAACTGCACTGTGTACTGGAGGAACTGCATTCTGTGCTGGAGGAACTGCACTGTGTATTGGAGGAACTGCACTGTGTACTGGAGGAACTGCACTCTGTGCTGGAGGAACTGCACTGTGTACTGGAGGAACTGCACTATGTACTGGAGGAACTGCACTGTGTACTGGAGGAACTGCACTCTGTGCTGGAGGAACTGCACTGTGTACTGGAGGAACTGCACTGTGTACTGGAGGAATTGCACTATGTACTGGAGGAACTGCACTGTGTACTGGAGGAACTGCACTATGTACTGGAGGAACTGCAGTATGTACTGGAGGAACTGCACTCTGTACTGGAGGAACTGCACTGTGTACTGGAGGAACTGCACTATGTACTGGAGGAACTGCAGTATGTACTGGAGGAACTGCAGTATGTACTGGAGGAACTGCAGTATGTACTGGAGGAACTGCACTGTGTACTGGAGGAACTGCACTGTGTACTGGAGGAACTGCACTGTGTACTGGAGAGAGTGTGTGTTAGTTACAGTAGAACAAGATTCACGTTGTATGGGAGTCAAGATGATCATTTCATAAACCAGATGACTGGTTGGTACGTTTGATGTCAGCCACGAGACGCAGGCAACTTTGATGAAGGTTTAGCAGGTCAGGTGAGGGTGGGGGGGTAACTGTCACCAGGAATGTTTTGCAGCACAAGGGCGCCACACACAGGGATCAGATAAGATCAGGGAAGCCTGGGGAAGAGAAAACTTCACAAGAAGTAGCAAAGGCGTGTGTGTGTGTGTGTGTGGTGTGGTCAGACTTAGTAAAACTACTAGGATGATTTACTGGGAAATTTGCTGGGGCAAAGACAGCGGTGGGCATCTGGAGTGAGGGTGATAGTGTGAGATGAGTGAGGAGGAGAGGAGCTACGTGCAGGAACTTAGGTAACACTCTCGTTTCCGACATCATCTGTTCGTTGTTTTTTGTGTGTGTGTTTGTGTGTTAGCTGAGACAGCACGAACAGCTGAGGTGCTAATCAAGCAAGGCCTGAGCCAGGTACCCATTTCATTGAGCAACCCCTGTGGATGGATGAACAGCTGGGTTAACTGTGAACTGACTGCCGCAACCAGGATTCGAGCCCATGAGCTCGAGCCTGGGCGGCCCGTGAATGCGTCACGGTCAGGAAGGCTACACCACAAGAAATGATCTGTTGGTGATGACTCTTGATGTGTATGGCATGACTGGGTCCTGCCGCAGGTCAGGTCCTCCACTTCCTTCATCCAGGGATAATGGGTCATCCTCCCCAGTTGTGGGTCATCTCAGAAAGGCGTGAGATGTGATGTAAATGAAGGTCACAACCGTTCATAACACATAGGAAAAATTACAACCAAAACATTTCTAACCCAACAACGCCAGTCTAACAAACTTAAGCTAACCTAACAACCCCAATCTAACAAACCTAACCTAACCTAACCTAACAACCCAAATCTAACAAACCTAACCTAACCTAAGCTAACCTAATCTAACAAACGATTCCTTGGTTGTCGGACTTGGTATGATAACAGTATAACTGATCCCCTGAAGCTGGTTGGCTGTTGAGAGAGAAGTGGGCTGAAGGTGCCAGCTTAGTGCCACTGGACGTTACACGAGCATCAAGAAATCCTGACCTTGAAAGTGAGGAATTCATGATAGTGTTGATGGAAGAACTCTTTCTGCGCTAGCGGGAGTCTGCGCTAGCGGGAGGTGTCTGCCGTAGTGAGGTCTGGAAAGTCTACTGCTCCTGGGGTCTGGTAGTGCGTCATCTTGAAGTGTTTGGCTAGTATCAACACTAGACCTTTGTTAGATTTGTTTAGTATGAGCCTCAGAATGGGGAACTCCCTCAGAGAGCAGAAGAAACCTATTATTGTATGAAGGGCAATGGTGGTTCCAGACATGATCTCAACACCGCGCATTTGTACAATGTTAGAAAGATAATTCTGAGTGAGTTATTGTCCCTCGTGGGTGATAATATTACCAGCAATCTGTATGGTTTTATTCAGGGTAAAGATACGACTGATTGTAGCAAGATTTGCTCGTTCATTGCTAATGCTTCCTGCAGGGTTTGGATAGACCTCCAAGGTGCATTTGATAAGGCCAAGAGTCAGATGATGATACATGAACTGGCAGACCTGAGTGTGTCTAGCAGGATGTTAGGACGTATCGCCCTTTATCTCAGTGAGCGACACGTGAAGACCGAGTGTCAGGGAAAACTTTCTATAACTAGAAATTTTGAATGAGGAGGAACTCCTCAAGTGCTGGTCGTAAGCCTAAGTTTATATTTCCTGTATTAATGAATGTATTGCCAAGGTTGGGTATACCAGTGGAGTCAGGCCAATGTTTTATGTTGATGACGTATCATTATAGCCACCTATGGAGAAGAAGATGAAAGTGGTGTAGTTACAAGTGGTGTAGTTACAAGTGGTGTAGTTACAAGTGGTGCAGTTGCAAGCGGTGTAGTTGCAAGTGGTGTAGTTACAAGTGGTGTAGTTGCAAGTGGTGTAGTTACAAGTGGTGTAGTTACAAGTGGTGTAGTTACAAGTGGTGTAGTTGCAAGTGGTGTAGTTACAAGTGGTGTAGTTACAAGTGGTGTAGTTACAAGTGGTGTAGTTGCAAGTGGTGTAGTTACAAGTGGTGTAGTTACAAGTGGTGTAGTTACAAGTGGTGTTGCATAAACTCATTGATAAATGTACGAAGTTTAGACTTGTTGTGAATGAAAATATAAGTAAGCGCTAGTGTACCGTAGATGTTACAGGAACATTACATTAGCACTAGATGGGGTGGAGTGTGCGTACGTACGTATGTATGTAAGTTATAATAAGGATGCTAAGAATGCGGAAGTTAGACGCATCACAACTTTATGTAACGTTAGATTACAGTCGTTACCAGCTCTTTCTTGGTCGGGATACAGTGTTGGGATAACCATCTTACGGATAATGTAAATACTGTTAGCTCGTTAATTGACAATGCTGACTGTACCAGCATGCTTCGCGGTCTTGGGTAAAAGTAGAATTAACAGAACTGAAATGACACAAAAGGAAGCAATGATTTATACTGGAATGCCAAACGAAATTCACTGCTTGCTGTAATGAGAATGGAATTAACTTTGCCAAATGTTCCTGCCAGAATACAGGAAATTAATGTCAAACACATAATGAAATTAATAATAATTAGAGGAAGACTTGATATTGTCCGAGAGTAACGCAGTAGAAAAAAGAATATAAGAAAGACTTTGTGATGAATGTGAGGGACAATGTGGTCATGTAGAAGGTTGTTCAGGGTTGTTATCCTGTACAGGTAGTTAAGCACACTTTGTGAGGGAGGAAGATGTGCTAATCAGGGCATTGTCTATGGGTTAAGAACAAGTTTGGTGCAGGACATATGAGAGCGTGGTACACTCATGTGATTAAAGATACGCCAAAAGATAATAAGATCCACATTTTCTGTGATGGTTCAGTAGATGGAGGAGGGAGAGCTGAAAGGGGGGCATTGTTATCGCACTTTGATTCAGGTGGAGGAAACTGCGAACGAGCAATGAGTATTGGATTGTCTCTTGGTATTTCCTCTACTCCGGCAGAGTCACTGGGAAAATGAAGCTCTTTGTCAGGTCAAGGATGAAGGAAAGGATGTCTTTGATGATAACAGAGAATCACTTGTTAGTAATAACCTGTTTATGGGAAGATTGTGTTATTATTCAAGATTATCATCAAGACAATTAAGGTTCAGTTTCACAGAATCTCCTCTCATGTTGGGGTTTATCCAAATGAGACTGCGGATATGTTAGCAAAAAGTGCAACTGCTAAAGATGAAATTAACATCCGCTCACATCTATCCATGAGAGATATAAGACCAATGGTTAAGATTAAACAAGAAGAAATGGATACACGAAGGATGGTGAATAAACATTTTATTGGTAATGATTGAAACGCTGTGTAATAGTAAATGTTGATACTAACGCGATCTGTGGTCAGAACTGTTCGAGGAATGAGGGTTAGATTAAGATAGAAATACTATGGCAACTTGGACCTGTGTCTACCATAGAGGAGAGTAGTCGTAGAATGTGTTGGGTTGAGGAGGGTCACCTAGTACAACATTATAGTGTTAAGTGTGTGTGTGGATCACTACGTACGTACGGGAATGATACAATTGACAACATAACACTAAAGATTTCTGTATGTTAAACAATGGAAAAGTTAAAGAGATATTAACAGAACATGGGATGTTTAACACATCGAGATGATCTATATTCTGATTATAGCTATATCGTGAAAATAATTATAATTGATGCTAATAAATGATGATGATATATATATATATATATATATATATATATATATATATATATATATATATATATATATATATATATATATATATATATATATATATACATATTTATTCAGTTATTTTGCTTTGTCGCTGTCTCCCGCGTTAGCGAGGTAGTGCAAGGAAACAGAAAAAAGAATGGTCCAACCCACCCACATACACATGTATATACATACACGTCCACACACGCAAATATACATACCTATACATCCCAATGTACACATACATATACTCTCAGAGACATATACATATATACACATGTACATAATTCATACTGTCTGCCTTTATTTATTCCCATCGCCTCCTCTATACATATGGAATAACAACCCCCTCCCCCCTCATGTGCGCGAGGTAGCGCTAGGAAAAGACAACAAAGGCCACATTCGTTCACACTCAGTCTCTAGCTGTCATGTAATAAAGCACCGAAACCACAGCTCCCTTTCCACATCCAGGCCCCACACAACTTTCCATGGTTTACCCCAGACGCTTCACATGCCCTGGTTCAATCCATTGACAGCACGTCAACCCCGGTATACCACAGCATTCCAATTCACTCTATTCCTTGCACGCCTTTCACCCTCTTGCATGTTCAGGCCCCGATCACTCAAAATCTTTTTCACTCCATCTTTCCACCTCCAACTTGGTCTCCCACTTCTCCTCGTTCCCTCCACCTCCGACACATATATCCTCTCGGTCAATCTTTCCTCACTCATTCTCTCCATGTGACCAAACCATTTCAAAACACCCGCTTCTGCTATCTCAACCACACTCTTTTTATTTCCACACATCTCTCTTACCCTTACATTACTTACTTGATCAAACCACCTCACACCATATATTGTCCTCAAACATCTCATTTCCAGCACATCCACCCTCATGCGCACAACTCTATCCATAGCCCACGCCTCGCAACCATACAACATTGTTGGAACCACTATTCCTTCAAACATACCCACCTTTGCTTTCCGAGATAATGTTCTCGACTTCCAAACATTTTTCAAGGCGCCCAGGATTTTCGCCCCCTCCCCCACCCTATGATTCACTTCCGCTTCCATGGTTCTATCCACTGCCAGATCCACTCCCAGATATCTAAAACACTCTACTTCCTCCAGTTTTTCTCCATTCAAACTTACCTCCCAATTGACTTGACCCTCAACCCTACTATACCTAATAACCTTGCTCATATTCACATTTACTCTTAACTTTCTTCTTTCACACACTTTACCAAACTCAGTCACCAGCTTCTGCAGTTTCTCACATGAATCAGCCACCAGCGCTGTATCATCAGCGAACAACAACTGACTCACTTCCCAAGCTCTCTCATCCACAACAGACTGCATACTTGCCCCTCTTTCCAAAACTCTTGCATTCACCTCCCTAACAACCCCATCCATAAACAAATTAAACAACCATGGAGACATCACAAACCCCTGCCGCAAACCTACATTCACTGAGAACCAATCACTTTCCTCTCTTCCTGCACGTACACAAGCCTTACATCCTCGATAAAAGCTTTACACTGCTTCTAACAACTTGCCTCCCACACCATATATTCTTAATACCTTCCACAGAGCATCTCTATCAACTCTATCATATGCCTTCTCCAGATCCATAAATGCTACATACAAATCCATTTGCTTTTCTAAGTATTTCTCACATACATTCTTCAAAGCAAACACCTGATCCACACATCCTCTACCACTTCTGAAACCACACTGCTCTTCCCCAATCTGATACTCTGTACATGCCTTCACCCTCTCAATCAATACCCTCCCATATAATTTACCAGGAATACTCAACAAACTTATAACTCTGTCATTTGAGCACTCACTCTTATCCCCTTTGCCTTTGTACAATGGCACTATGCAAGCGTTCCCCCAATCCTCAGACACCTCACCATGAGTAATACATACATTAAATAACCTTACCAACCAGTCAACAATACAATCACCCCCTTTTTTAATAAATTCCACTGTAATACCATCCAAACCCGCTGCCTTGCAGGCTTTCATCTTCCGTAAAGCTTTTACTACCTCTTCTCTGTTTACCAAATCATTTTCCCTAACCCTCTCACTTTGCACACCACCTCGACCAAAACACCCTATATCTGCCACTCTATCATCAAACATATTCAACAAACCTTCAAAATACTCACTCCATCTCCTTCTCACATCACCACTACTTGTTATCACCTCCCCATTTGCGCCCTTCACTGAAGTTCCCGTTTGCTCCCTTGTCTTATGCACTTTATTTACCTCCTTCCAGAACATCTTTTTATTCTCCCTAAGATTTAATGATGCTCTCTCACCCCAGCTCTCATTTGCCCTCTTTTTCACCTCTTGCACCTTTCTCTTGACCTCCTGTCTCTTTCTTTTATACATCTCCCACTCATTTGCATTTTTTCCTTGCAAAAATCGTCTAAATGCCTCTCTCTTCTTTTTCACTAATAATCTTACTTCTTCATCCCACCACTCACTACCCTTTCTAATCAACCCACCTCCCACTCTTCTCATGCCACAGGCATCTTTTGCGCAAGCCATCACTGCTTCCCTAAATACATCCCAGTCCTCCACCACTCCCCTTACGTCCTTTGTTCTCACCTTTTTCCATTCTGTGCTCAGTCTCTCCTGGTACTTCCTCATACAAGTCTCCTTCCCAAGCTTACTCTCACCACTCTTTTCACCACAACATTCTCTCTCCTTTTCTGAAAACCCCTACAAATCTTCACCGTCGCCTCCACAAGATAATGATCAGACATCCCTCCAGTTGCACCTCTCAGCACATTAACATCCAAAAGTCTCTCTTTCGCGCGCACATATATATATATATATATATATATATATATATATATATATATATATATATATATATATATATATATATATATATATATATATATATATATATATATATATATATATATATATATATACATATATATGGAGGTGGAAAGATGGAGTGAAAAAGATTTTGTGTGATCGGGGCCTGAACATGCAGGAGCGTGAAAGGAGGGCAAGGAATAGAGTGAATTGGAGCGATGTGGTATACCTGGGTTGACGTGCTGTCAGTGGATTGAATCAGGGCATGTGAAGCGTCTGGGGTAAACCATGGAAAGCTGTGTAGGTGTGTAGATTTGCGTGTGTGGACGTATGTATATACATGTGTATGGGGGTGGGTTGGGCCATTTCTTTCGTCTGTTTCCTTGCGCTACCTCGCAAACGCGGGAGACAGCGACAAAAAAAAAAATATATATATATATATATATATATATATATATATATATATATATATATATATATATATATATATATATATATATATATATATACATATATATATATATATATATATATATATATATATATATATATATATATATATATATATATATATATTTTTTTTTTTTTTTTTTTTTTTTTTTGCTTTGTCGCTGTCTCCCGCGTTTGCGAGGTAGCGCAAGGAAACAGACGAAAGAAATGGCCCAACCCACCCCCATACACATGCCTTGATTCAAGGCATATATATATATAAATATATATGTGTGTGTCTGTGTCTTTTGGACAATCACATGTTTACCAAATGGCGTCCTAGCTTCGTCTCTTCGATGTATAACAACTGACTGCTATACTTCTCTCTTGTGTCTCACCTGATGATGTGATTATTACACGAGAGTGCACTTGGGAACTTTCCGTGTTTCATTTTCCCCGTGGACTCATAGGAATATATATATATATATATATATATATATATATATATATATATATATATATATGAGAAAGAGAGCTGGTCTCAAGACTTATTTCCGTGGTACACCACCTGTTAAGTCTAACCAATCTGGGGCTTGACCATTCATTATAACTATGCTTATGGCCAGTCTCCTATTTCCTGTCCATTGATGTACAACTCATGAATGTCATGTGAGCTAATTCTTGCTCATGACCTCTGATGATGAACGTTATTGGATGCATTTTGGAAATAAAGATAGACGACTTTAGCAGCTTTAGTCTCGTCTTCCATGTTGATTACATTATGAGAGAACTTCAGCAAATTTCTCAGACACAAGCGATCTCGTCGAACGCAATCTGAGGATTTCATATTGAAGTGTTTATTCTCTAAATCGTTCACATTTCTATCTCGAACGATGGTCTTCATAAGTTTTCCAACAACAAACGCTAGGCTCATTAGACGATAATATTCGAGCAGTGACTTAATACTTTTTGTGAACATCACTGTAGCAACACGTGCAAACTTCCCGTCTTCTGGAACTTCCATCTTCTGAAACTTCCCTTCTTCTGGAACTTTTCCCGTATCAAGTGACCTATTGAAAAGGTCAATCAATGGTTTAACTGTCTCATTTTTCGTCTCTTTCATTGTCCTCTGATGAAAGTTATCAGAACCTGCCGTGTTATCTATTTACGTTCTGTTTATTACTGATAGTATGACCTCAACTTTTATGTCAGTTTGAGAAGTGTTCTCCTCTCTTATTAGTGAAACTGGATGTGGAACGCGGGTTTTATCTTCGATTGTAAAAACAGATGCAGAAAAGTCATTTATCATTTTTGTCATGACTTCGTCGTCTTGAACCAAGTGACCGTTTTCCGTAATTAATGGACCAGTTGACTGGGTAATGATGCTTCTAACATAACTGTAAAACTTCTTAAGGTTTTCTTTTTCTGTTTTCTGCAACATACGCTTCATGTTGATGTTTACCTTTGTCTCTGTGCAAATTTACCGAACTTACTCTATCATGTTGGCTATTGGTCTTTGAGTTTCTGATGGGCAACTATCTTAGACAACAGACACTTTCTTATTTCACTGAAGTAAGACCGTCTACTTACTACTCCCTGGCACATATGTTCCCTCTACTGTTTGGAAAGTTTTAACGAGACTTTCCCAAGCTACGTTCAAGTCGTTTTCCTTGACCACATCCCAGGTTGCTGGTCAACAACAATGAAGAAGCCATTAAAATCTGCATGCTTAAAATCGGGTATTCTTTTACAGCTGTCATGGTGACTAGCGTTACATGTAGACGTGACAACGGCCTCAAAAGTAATTTGTCGGTGATCACTTGTATCAAATTGTTCTCCAGTTTCAACATAATTAACGAGATCATCATTTGTCGGTGACAACTGAATCTAGTACATTGTCGTATCGAGTAGGTTTCTCGTCTAATTGGTTCAGGTCACTAGCAAGCAAATTTGGGCAGAGTCTCGCCCGGAGCTAACAGACAATCTCTACTTTGATACAGTCTGCTTCATTACAAATTTCTGCAAATTGATCATAAAACCTTTTGTCTACCTCTGGTTCAGGTTCCTATGTTCCTTCTGTTATTTTCTTCTGATGTTTATCTTTAATTTCCACCAAAATGAAGTCAACATTTTCAATGACCATAACAAATTTTACTATATCTATTTAGGGACTAATATATCTATATTGGAACTAATATATCTATATAGAACTAATATTGGATGAAAAGAAATAATTTAGTTTACATATATTCACATAAATGTAATGAGTTTAGTAATCTATGTACAGTATTGGAGGACAGTAGAAATTCTTTACATTCTATTGTCGCGTATTTCATTTTACGTATCATTATTATAAAAGATAAACTCATGACTGAGGTGATGATGGTGAGAGATCCGAGGGTCAGGTAGCTATGTCATACACTTTCAATCTCATTTACAAATCAGTCTTGCCAAATCTGCCACCAAATTATCTGAAATTGATTATCTACTACAGTCGTTCCCCATTACACTCTAGTTTCCCACATAACTTCCTGACTTACAAACTAAAGATATTAGCATGAAGGGAAGCTAGTGAAGGCACGTAGATACTGGGAACATAACACACGTTTTCTTTTTCTATTCCTATTTGAAATCCTGTTTTCATTTCCTCGAGTGTGTGGGGTTTTTCTTATTAAGTCAATATGTCATATATCCACTTGTCTCTAGTAATAACATTCTTGTTTGCTGTGATTGTTTTTATGTTAATTAATACTTAGTCCTTATCTCCTCCGTCAGATGGTGTCTCTGCATCTAGAAACTCCATCAGAAGATACTGTAGCAGCTTCCTGGCTCTTCCATGAACCTGGAACTCTACAGTGAATGCCTCCAGGTCATCCACTCTTCGTCAGTTTGGTGTCATCTTCGTCAAGCTTGTGGCCATAATCGATTCGTCTGCAGTGCAGCTTACTGATAAGTTTAGGAATCCTTCCCAGTGTCAAGACACGGCTGGTCCTCCATCTGTCAAGACAAGGGAGCCGTTGTTGTTGTTGTGCCAGGACAAGACACTTTAGTGCCAAAGGAAGAGGTTTCAGGTGGTGTTCAGGAAATTCTTTGTTGTGTCTAGAAAAGAAAGAGTGAGCTAAGTAATGATTATCTAAAGTGCCAAGTTGAGGAGATCTTCGTAGTGCCAAGATAAGGAGGTTTTTTCTTGTGTTAAGACAAGGAAGTGCTTGTAGTTTCATGAGCAAGAGGTCTTGCCAAGACAAGGAAGAAGTTGTAGTATCAATATATGACGTTCATCTGCCAACAAAAGGAAATTCTTGTATTACCATTACAAGAGGCTTATAGGACCAGGAGGCTTGTAGCTGCAGGAGGTTCTTGTGGTGTCAAGGTATAGAGGTACAAGGTGAAGATCAAGACGAGTCTTTCGTCGAGGCAAGACGAGGAAGTAACGGTAGGACGTAGAGAACGACGTCATACCAAGATAAGGTCTACTGACCATAGTGCCAGACCTGATATAGTCGTAGTGTTAAATGTAAGAATGACGTAGTGCGGCATCTTTGTATGGTTCGTACAGGATTGTGAGGAATATAAGTGAGGTGTTTGCGTCAGGGGCAACAGCAACTCCCTGTGTATGTCAACCATGCTCGTCAGTTTACTGTGAAACAAACAAAAGGCAAAATCTACTAGAGTACCAGGACACCTGTTTTATCTGTGCAATATCGTATTACTAGTTTATGAGAAAGTTGCAATATTCGTAAAAGCAGAATTTTGTTTTCTAAAGGTACAACAGCATTGATCTTTTTGTTGTTATAAACATATTGTGATAAATACATTCAACTGTAAATACTTAACGTCATTCTGAAATCCCCTCGATCCTCAGACATCATCAAGACTTGGTTAAGACTGATCAAATTATGCAGTTCCATCAGCTCGGCGCCAGATGTAACACCCGCGGTAGCTCCTTCCAGGACATAGGCTGAGGCACCGCCGTTTTGCCCCTTGTCACCTCGAAGACATGTCTCAGGAAGCCAGGACCCACCAGGGGCTTCCTCACAGCGAAGCCTGGCGTGTCTGAGAGTAGGCTGTGTATCGGGTGTGGTGTGGTGTGTGCTCTGAGCACTCGCCAGTGTAGGAGAGAGAGAGAGAGAGCTAGAGCACCTCCGCCCTACCCTTGTTACCGCCACGTACGCGACACACGTCTGCCATCATGATGGATATACGGGAAGTTGGATTTGTCTTGCGCTGTTATGTCGGTCGGGTGTTGTGCTGAAGTGTTGTGCTAGTGTACATGGTGTGTGTAGCTGGTGTCCTCTCGGGTACACACCCCAGCTGGCCCCCACTACACTCACTGACTCACCAAAATGGGGCAAGGCCACGGGCGTCTCAACGACTCAGAGCGTAAGTAACCTTCATATCTTTCCCCCGTTTTCTTTACTTACATAATTTGACATTTTTTGGTACGGTGATTAAGCAAGTGTTGGTGATGGTACAGCATGTGGACGGCGTCTCGGTGTGTGTGTGTGTGTGTGTGTGTGTGTGTGTGTGCGTGTGCGTTGTATATTGTCAAAGAGATTCTTATGGACTGGATACTTGTTACTGTACTGTGAACATGGGGAAGCGGGTACCTTCTTGTGTCGAAAGCTGCGTTCGCTGAGGAAAGTCTAGGTTGAGGTTATGCCTTATATGAAAGATAAGAGATAAAAGATAGACAAGAAAAAGAGAAACGAAGAAAAGAACAAGATATTTCAAGATATGGAAAAGTCCACCTTTATGATTAGAGGAGTCTTGGGGGAGGCGATGTTTACTATTGGATTGTCAGGGATCTGCTTGCAGTGGCTTCATGATATGACGTCAGAAGGTTGGTTGTAAGGAAGGATGGCAGGTAGAGGAGCCTTCTTATGATGTGTAGAAAATGGGGCATCAGGTATACTAGGATGAGTTTTTCTTTTTTTTACGTTTGAGGCTCCACTCACAGGCCTTAAATGAAATAAAGAGAGGATTATGAAAGAGAAAAAGAAGATACAAGGGAGAGTATTTACGAATTTTATAGGAACTGAAAAACCTGCCAGATTATAGTTATTAGGAAAGACATGAGAGGGTAGAGTGTTCCAAAGCTTCGAGGTGTAGGGAAAGAAATAGTTATCAAAACGGCCCACCCTTGAGTTGCTAATGGCCACACAGTAATCATGTGACGCAGCAACTTATCGAGTATTGTGTGGGCGAGAGCAGCCAGCTCTCAGGAGCAAAAAACTAAAGTAATGCCCATAGCCGAGAGAAAGTGAACCATCATTGCGGCGTAGGGCAAGGGGGTCAAGTTTGGAAGTTAGGCTGGGACAGTTTATAAGTCGGCTCAACTCTGTAGAACCACCCCAAATGTGAGAACAGTACCCCACACAAGAAAGAATCAATCCTTTGTATAAACGGAGTAAATGTTCAGAAGAGAGTTTTGACATTTAAACAAGACACCTAGTTTCTTAGAGGCAAACTTAGCTATTCATGTAATATGGGATTTCCAAGGAAGAGTGATGTTACAGTAATACCAAGCGTGTTCATTGAGTCAGGAGGTGGAATTACAGAACCATCAAAGGAAAAACGAGAGTTTTAAGGACTTTTCGGTAGAGAGATTGGTGGAAACTGGGTCTTGGAGGAATTAAACTACGCAAGATTTTGCCTGCCCCCACCGTCTAAGTTTGAGTTTATTGAGGAAGGTGTTTCAAGACGAGATGAAGATCGAATGAGAAGAGGGAGCAGAACTGAAGGATGTGGATGAATGCAGTGTTGAGTCGTCAGCGTATGAGTGCATTGGTTTTTTTTGTGGAGGAGAGGAAATCGCTGAAAGAAAAGAGGAAACGTGTAGGGGACAGGACAGAACCTTGAGGGACATCGCTGTTGATGGGGAAAAGGGGGAAGGCTGATCCATCAACAACCACAGAGATAGATCGGCCGGAGAGGAAACTAGATATAAAAGAACAAAGTGAGGGAGGGAAGCCAAAAATAGGGAGCTCATCGATGAAACTTCGATGCCACACTCTTTCAAAAGCCTTAGATATGTAAAGGGCAACTAGTTACATAAGACTTCCCAAAGTCCTTTAGAGATGATGACCAGACATTAGCAAGATAGGAAAGAATACTGATAATCAGAGACTGTGAGTTTCGAAATGTCTAAGGATATGAGAGTTGAGAAGGGATTCAAAGACTTTGGAAATGGTAGATGTTAGAATGGGTCAGAACGGTCACCCTTCCTAGGGATGGGATGTATCAATACAAGCTTCCAAGGAGAAAGAAAAATTTTGGTTTTTAAACAGAAACAGAACAGACGAGCAAGCACAGGTGCAAGTTCAGAGGCGCACTCTTTCAGTACACGGAGATAGATGCCAATAGGACCATAAGACTTGCTTGCATCAAAAGAAGCGCTTTCCGTACTGTCCGGAAAGGGGCATGGGATTAGGGGATGAAGGAATGTTTGAGTCATCCAAGGTGGAGTTAGAGGAGAAACGGGAACCGAGGAGAGCTGCTTTGTCTACGGGAGAGACAGCTATGGTACCGTCAGAACGGAAAAGTGAAGGGAAGGTAGAACTACAGAGGTTGTTAGAGATGCCATCAGCTAAAGACCAGAAAGACCTACCAGTGGATGACGAGGAGAGGTTATCGCACTTCCTTTGAATAAAGGAACGCTTCGCCTCACAGATAACGTGCTTGTAGGGATTACAGCCAGTGTTGAAAGCTGAATGGGAGCCAGAGAAAGATTTTCCCAAGCCCGATATGCCTGATCCCTTGCCTGAATGACCTCAGAACAGGAATGGTTGAACCAAAGAATGGATAAAGAAGTCGTCTTGGAGGCAGAGGGGATAAATGCTTTCATTCCTGCAAGAATAACCTCTGCTATGCGTTTGGCGGAGACAGAAACATCATCACATAATAGACAGTAATTTACCCAAGGGAAGTCGGAAATCAAGTGATGTAAGTCATTCCAGTCAGCTTTGTTGAACTGTCAGTATTTACGCTTAGAAGATGCTGCTGGAGGGGGATACATCATAATGGGTAAAGCATCAAAATGTTACACGTAATAAGTGGAGTGCCACAAGGATCAGTCTTGAGATCGATTTTCTTTTTTTTTCATATATATTGATCATATTGATAATGGGCTGTATAGTATAATGGGCTGTATAGTATAATGGGCTGTATTGTATGATATGGAAGTTTACTGACCATACTAAGTTGGGAAATAAATCTACAACAGCAACGGAAGGTCTGCAGCTTGAAAAGGACAAAGACAAACCGATGAATGGGGCAAAGTAATTTCAGTATCCTTTAGTGCAAACCTTTTCACACGAGCAGTAAAACTGAGAAAGCAAACTATGATATGAATTCGCTTGAACTAAATGTAAATAAGGAAAAGGACTTGGGTGTGATAATCTCTGGTGAACTAAAGCCAAATGAGCAGCGCACAGAAGCAGTGTAAAGGGCGAATAAGATCCTTGGATTATGTAGGTAATCTTTGTGTGTCCTCAGCTTAAGTACAGAGTTCATGTTTGGTCACTACTTGAAAAAGACATAGAGAGAACGGAGGATGTACGGAGGCGATCTACCAAGATGATGCCCGGACTGAGAAACTGATTCTATGAGACCCGACTGAACGATCTGAATGTATGTAATTTAAAAAAAAGAGAAGATCAAGTGGTAGTGAAGGCATTCAAGATGGTCAGTCTCGTTAGTCTGGGTATAATAATCTGCTTCAGGAGAGATTCATCTGTATACCAGTCGTGGACGAACGTTTTGCCTCGAATACAGGAGAAAATAGTTTTTATACTTAGAGGTTTGTTAATGATTGACCAGTAAGAGCGGTAGTGAGCAAGTAGGACCATAGATAACTTTAAGAATACACTTGGTCAATACATTCCTTTCAAGCCACGACTCACGTTATTTGTGTCGCCGTCGTTGCATTAAATGCTAATAATATTTTTCCATATTACTTATTATGTCTCTACTTTTACCACACTGATCTATGAGTTTCTGACTCGTTATCCAGGGACAAACCCAGTGGTCTGTTGATGTCTGATTTCCTTCGTATTACCCAGGGCAGTACTAGGCAGTCTAGTTCGTGCTTCCTAGTCACCTGTGGGGTAATAGGGGAGTTATCTTTTAAGTTCTTAGTGGAGAACTAGGGGAGTCTACGCCGTTACTTCCTAGTAACTAATAGAGTGCCAGGGGAGTTCCCTTTTTAATATCTAGTGGACTATGAGGGGAATCAAGGTCGTTATCTTCGTAGAATACTAGAATACTACGGGAAACTATCGGCCATTGCCTCCCTAGTACCTGATGGAGTACTAGGGGAGCCAAAGCCATCATTTTTCCAGCACCAAGTGGAGTACTATAGGCGTCTAGTTTGCTACCCTCCTAGTAGCTAATGAAATATCGAAGAAATCTGGGTCAATACCTTCCTAGTATCCATGGAATACTAGGATAGTCTTGAGTCTAGATCGTTGAATTACTAGTATCAAGTGGAATACTTGGGGAGTCTAGACCGTTCTCTTCTTTGTGCCCAGTAGAGCACAAGGGAAGTCTCGTCCATTATCTCCTAGTAAGTGAGTACTAGGGGAGTCTAGGCCGTTACCTTCCTACTACCTAGACAAGTTTGGGCTATCATCTTCCTAGTACCCACAGGAGAATTAGAGGGAGTCAAAGCCCATTACTTCCCTAGTAACCAGTTAACCAGTGTTTTACTTGGGGAGGGTAGGAGTACTAGTACTAGTACCTGATGGAGTACTAAGAGAGTCTTGGCCGTTACCTCCCAGTAACCAGGGAATACTAGGTGAGTTTAATGTGGAGGACCAGGGTAGGAGGCTCTGACGGTTCCGCTGGCCACAGCTGGAACTGACAGGCGTTTGATGCAGGTCTGTTGGGTCGAGGGTAACCACAGTGGCTTTGGCTACTCCTGATTGATCTACACTAAATCTGTCGGGTGTACGTTAGAGAGAGAGAGAGAGAGAGAGAGAGAGAGAGAGAGAGAGAGAGAGAGAGAGAGAGAGAGAGAGAGAGAGAGAGAGAGAGAGAGAGAGAGAGAGAGAGAGAGAGAGAGAGAGTTTACATGAGTTTACATGAGAAAGACAGACAACAGGAGGCCTGATTGGCCCACGACTGGGTTGTCTGGAAAAAGAAAAAAATAAGATACAACTTGACAAAAAAACAAACAAACATAAAACAAAATACATTTCCGCTCAACAGTTTTCTAAGCTATCACCGACTCTCCGCTGCTGCACATCAGCCTTCTACTGTCCCCGTTTCCGCTGTCGTTTATACAGTACACTTCTGGTGTTTTTCACAGAGTATACCTGAATTTATGAAATATTTGTCTGAACTACTTTTGAAGGTATTTATAGTCTTAGCATTCACTACGTCTGACGGTAACATATTCCAGTGCTCAACACACCTATAGGAAAAAATGTGTTTTTCCCACGTCTGTACTACATCTCTTAGCTTTAAGTTTTATTCCACTTGTCCTGGTAACCGTATTTTCTTGTATTTTGAAAAGATGTTTGTGATTTTCTTTGTCGAGCTTGTTCAAAATTTTGAACGCTTGGATTAAGTCGCAGCGAAGTCTACGTTTTTTAAGGAAGAAGAGATTCAATCGTTATAGCCTCTCTTCGTATGCCTGAATTTGTTGCTCTAATTTTTCTTCGTCTTTTTATAGTTTGGGGACGAAAACTGGACTGCATATTCAAGGTGTGGTCTTACTAGAGAATTATAAAGTGTGAGAATTGTTTCTCGCGTCTTGTAATCTATGTTCCTGGCTATGAAACCTAACATTTGGTTGCCTTTTTCACTTGCTGCTTAACAATGTTTAGTGTACTTCAGATTGTTGCTAATGATAACTCCAAGGTTCTTTAATTCATTGACTTTAGTAAGAGAGTTTTCGAATAGATTGTGGTCGTGTTGTATATTCTTGTCTCCAAAGTGCATAACTTTACATCAAACTTAATTTGCCATCTGTCTGACCACTCTGCTAGTAAGTTAAGATTTCTTAATCATTTGGTAGTCCCGCCTGTTTACAGCTCTACCTCCTAGTTTAGTATCGTCATTAATGTATATTATTAAAAGAATTGGGCCTGGGACCGACCAATCTGAGGCTTCGCTGTTTAATACAACACGCTGCTTTCTTCCGGTAAGCCAGTCTCTGATCCATGTACAGTTCTTCACCGATTCCGTGTGCTTTGAGTTTACGTAAAAGTCTCTTGTGAGAATCTTTAAGGAAAGCCTTTTGGAAATCTGAATATACTACATCAAACGGTAATTTTTTGTCCCAGTTCTGATAACATAACATTAAAAAATGCCACCAAATTCGTCAGGCAGGATCTTCTATTGTGGACACCGTGTTAGTTGTCCGATATAATTTTGTGTTCATCTGAAAACGTGACAGTTTTATCTCGCATTATTTTTTCCATCATTTTACCTAACACTGACGTAAGGCTAATTGGGCGGTAGTTTAAGGCACACTTTTTGTCTCTTTATTTATATATAGGAGTAACATTAGCTAGTGTCCAGTCAGTGGGCACCTGACCATCTGATAGAGATATGTTGAATATTTTTGTTATGGGGTATAATATCAAGTGTTTCTTGACCTCTTTTATAAATCTTGGAGAACAGTTATCTGGACCGTTGAAATTGTTAGGATTTAATTGGTCCAGGTATTTAAGTACTTCAGAGTTCTTTATTTCTCTAACCTTCAACTCTTCTTCATCAGACCCTTGAAACATTTTCATTGGTTGCGATATTCGAGAGAGAGAGAGAGAGAGAGAGAGAGAGAGAGAGAGAGAGAGAGAGAGAGAGAGAGAGAGAGAGAGAGAGAGAGAGAGAGAGAGAGAGAGAGAGAGAGAGAGAGAGAGAGAGAGAGAGAGAGAGAGAGAGAGAGAGAGAGATGATGATGAAGAATCAACTGCTGATAAAGACTGGTTTAGCTGGACGGCAGTAACATATGAGGAAGAGATAATTGTAGATAAGATGATGATAACACTGTGATGTATACGGTGATACCCTTCCGCTGGTTAGGGTGGATGGCTGTATCTCTGGCAGCCAGATCTGATACTGAATATCAATATAGCATCCCGGCGACTACTGTGTACAGTGATGCTGGGGTGGAGTGCCGAGCTGGGGGAGGCCAGAGGTTACTTGGCACTAATGACCACCTCATGACCTCCTTGACCTTCTGCCGGGCACATGTATTCTGCATGTCGTCAAACATACATCACTTGCCAGTGTGTGTGTGTGTGTGTGTGTGTGTGTGTGTGTGTGTGTGTGTGTGTGTGTGTGTGTGTGTTCTTGTTGGAATCAGGTAATGTTGCAGACTGGTCATGTTATAATCTGGTTCTGTTGGTATCTGGTCATGCTGCTAAATATTCCCGTTCATATCTGGTCTTGTTATAGTCTGGTCCTGTTGTAGACTTGTCTTGTTGTAAACTTGTCCCGTTGCAGGCTGGTCCTGTTGTAACCTGGTCCTGTTATGGATTGGTTATTTCGTAACCTGATTCTGTTGTGATCTCGCCCTGTTTGATTTGGTTCTGTTGCACACTGGTCCTGTATTACACTGCAACAACGGTAATCTGGTCCTGTTGCGAGAATCTGGTTCTGTTGTAACCTGTTCCTGTTTCAGACTCACCCTCTTGTAATTAGATCCTGTTGTGATATGGATTTCCATGATTTGTTCCTGCTTTATTCTGGCCCTGCTGTGATCTGGTTTTGTTGTAATCTGGTCTTGTTGCTGTCCAATCCTGTTGTAATCTCGTCCAATTGTAATCTGGTATTGATGTAATCTGGTCCTTTTGTAATCTGATCTTGAAATCGGAACCTGTTGTAGTCTGGTCATGTTGTAGTCCTGGTCATGTTGTAATCTGGTATTGATGTAATCTGGTCCTTTTGTAATCTGATCTTGAAATCGGAACCTGTTGTAGTCTGGTCATGTTGTAGTCCTGGTCATGTTGTAATCTGGTCATGTTGTAATCTGGTCATGTTGTAATCTGGCCATTTTGTAGTCTGATATGGAATAGTATGAAATATATATATATATATATATATATATATATATATATATATATATATATATATATATATATATATATATATATATATATATATATATATATATATATATATATATATATATGTATATATATATATACATATATATATATATATATATATATATATATATATATATATATATATATATATATATATATATATATATATATATATATATATATATATATATCTTTTTTTTTTCTTTTTTTGCTTTGTCGCTGTCTCCCGCGTTTGCGAGGTAGCGCAAGGAAACAGACGAAAGAAATGGCCCAACCCATCCCCATACACATGTATATACATACGTCCACACACGCAAATATACATACCTACAGCTTTCCATGGTTCACCCCAGACGCTTCACATGCCCTGATTCAATCCACTGACAGCACGTCAACCCTGGTATACCACATCGATCCAATTCACTCTATTCCTTGCCCTCCTTTCACCCTCCTGCATGTTCAGGCCCCGATCACACAAAATCTTTTTCACTCCATCTTTCCACCTCCAATTTGGTCTCCCACTTCTCGTTCCCTCCACCTCCGACACATATATCCTCTTGGTCAATCTTTCCTCACTCATTCTCTCCATGTGCCCAAACCATTTCAAAACACCCTTTTCTGCTCTTTCAACCACGCTCTTTTTATTTCCACATATCTCTCTTACCCTCACGTTACTTACTCGATCAAACCACCTCACACCACACATTGTTCTCAAACATCTCATTTCCAGCACATCCATCCTCCTGCGCACAACTCTATCCATAGCCCACGCCTCGCAACCATACAACATTGTTGGAACCACTATTCCTTCAAACATCCCCATTTTTGCTTTCCGAGATAATGTTCTCGACTTCCACACATTCTTCAAGGCTCCCAGGATTTTCGCCCCCTCCCCCACCCTATGATCTACTTCCGCTTCCATGGTTCCATCCGCTGCCAGATCCACTCCCAGATATCTAAAACACTTTACTTCCTCCAGTTTTTCTCCATTCAAACTTACCTCCCAATAGACTTGACCCTCAACCCTACTGTACCTAATTACCTTGCTCTTATTCACATTTACTCTTAACTTTCTTCTTTCACAAACTTTACCAAATTCAGTCACCAGCTTCTGCAGTTTCTCACATGATTCAGCCACCAGCGCTGTATCACCAGAGAACAACTGACACACTTCCCAAGCTCTCTCATCCCCAACAGACTTCATACTTGCCCCTCTTTCCAAAACTCTTGCATTCACCTCCCCAACAACCCCATCCATAAACAAATTAAACAACCATGGAGACATCACACACCCCTGCCGCAAACCTACATTCACTGAGAACCAATCACTTTCCTCTCTTCCTACACGTACACATGCCTTACATCCTCGATAAAAACTTTTCACTGCTTCTAACAACTTGCCTCCCACACCATATATTCTTAATACCTTCCACAGAGCATCTCTATCAACTCTATCATATGCCTTCTCCAGATCCATAAATGCTACATACAAATCCATTTGCTTTTCTAAGTATTTCTCACATATATTCCTCAAAGCAAATACCTTATCCACACAACCTCTACCACTTCTGAAACCACACTGCTCTTCCCCAATCTGATGCTCTGTACATGCCTTCACCCTCTCAATCAATACCCTCCCATATGATTCACCAGGAATACTCAACAAACTTATACCTCTGTAATTTGAGCACTCACTCTTATCCCCTCTGCCTTTGTACAATGGCACTATGCACGCATTCCGCCAATATATATATATATATATATATATATATATATATATATATATATATATATATATATATATATATATATATATATATATATATATATATATATATATATATATATATATACATATATATATATGGTAGAGGATGTGTGGATCAGGTGTTTGCTTTGAAGAATGTATGTTAGAAGTACTTACAAAAGCAAATGGATTTGTATGTAGCATTTATGGATCTGGAGAAGGCATATATGATAGAGTTGATAGAGATGCTCTGTGGAAGGTATTATGAATATATGGTGTGGGAGGCAAGTTGTTAGAATCAGTGAAAAGTTTTTATCGAGGATGTAAGGCATGTGTACGTGTAGGACGAGAGGAAAGTGATTGGTTCTCAGTGAATGTAGGTTTGCGGCAGGGGTGTGTGATGTCTCCATGGTTGTTTAATTTGTTTATGGATGGGGTTGTTAGGGAGGTGAATGCAAGAGTTTTGGAAAGAGGGGCAAGTATTCAGTCTTTTGTATATGAGAGAGCTTGGGAAGCGAGTCAGTTGTTGTTCGCTGATGATACAGCGCTGGTGGCTAATTCTGTGAGAAACTGCAGAAGCTGGTGACAGTTTGGTAAAGTGTGTGAAAGAAGAAAGTTAAGAGTAAATGTGAATAAGAGCAAGGTTATTAGGTACAGTAGGGTTGAGGGTCAAGTCAATTGGGAGGTAAGTTTGAATGGAGAAAAACTGGAGGAAGTAAAGTGTTTTAGATATCTGGGAGTGGATCTGTCAGCGGATGGAACCATGGAAGCGGAAGTGAATCATAGGGTGGGGGAGGGGGCGAAAATTTTGGGAGCCATGAAGAATGTGTGGAAGTCGAGAACACTATCTCGGAAAGCAAAAATGGGTATGTTTGAAGGAATAGTGGTTCCAACAATGTTGTATGGTTGCGAGGCGTGGGCTATGGATAGAGTTGTGCGCAGGAGGGTGGATGTGCTGGCAATGAGATGTTTGAGGACCATATGTGGTGTGAAGTGGTTTGATCGAGTAAGTAATGTAAGGGTAAGAGAGATGTGTGGAAATAAAAAGAGTGTGGTTGATAGAGTAGATGAGGGTGTTTTGAAATGGTTTGGTCACATGGAGAGAATGAGTGAGGAAAGATTGACCAAGAGGATATATGTGTCGGAGGTGGAGGGAACGAGGAGAAGTGGGAGACCAAATTGGAGGTGTAAAGATGGAGTGAAAAAGATTTTGAGTGATCGGGGCCTGAACATGCAGGAGGGTGAAAGGCATGCAAGGAATAGAGTGAATTTGAACGATGTGGTATACCGGGGTCGACGTGCTGTCAATGGATTGAACCAGGGCATGTGAAGCGTCTGGGGTAAACCATGGAAAGTTCTGTGGGGCCTGGATGTGGAAAGGGAGCTGTGGTTTCGGTGCATTATTTCATGACAGCTAGAGACTGAGTGTGGCCTTTGTTGTCTTTTCCTAGCGCTACCTCGCACACATGAATGGGGAGGGGGTTGTTATTCCATGTGTGGCGAGGTGGCGATGGGAATAAATAAAGGAAGACAGTATGAATTATGTACATGTGTATATATGTATATGTCTGTGTGTGTATATATATGTATACATTGAGATGTATAGGTATGTATATTTGCGTGTGTGGACGTGTATGTTTATACATGTGCATGTGGGTGTTTAGGGCCATTCTTTCGTCTGTTTCCTTGCGCTACCTCGCTAACGCGGGAGACAGCGACAAAGCAAAATAAACATATAGATAAATGAATAGATAATATATATATATATATATATATATATATATATATATATATATATATATATATATATATATATATATATATATATATATATAATCCCTATTCCCTAGGTTTAACTAGAAAGTGAGGAATATATTGAGCCAAGTGGCCATGTGCCAGAGTCTGCCTCATTAGAGCCGTGAGCAGTGATGGTCAGGCTAACGTGGATAGTATGATATATGCTGCAATAATCCCAGTGTTCACGGTCCTACCTCCACTCCTGTGGGTACTATGTTTATTATGTGGGGTTTCTTAATGGTCTCCGCAGGTGACGCAGACTTGTTTTGTGCGCTAGAGTTATTTTTAGAGTTGTGAGTCTTCTGTTGCACGAGTAAAGACGATGGGGAAGCTCGGCGGCGGCATCTGGTCGGACTGAGTCCATCTCAGAATACTTCACTGTTTATATTCTTTCACAGGGATGCGGGCGGTGTCGTGTTGTTTACAGTGGGTTATATTGGAACTTTGCCTCGGTGATGGTAATGAACTGCTTTTCAAGTTCGACCGTTTGGACCTCATCAGTATGCATGAGTGTTGGTCGTCAAGGAAGTTTACAGTGGGTTGCATAGCGTTGCAAGGCCAGGGCAGCAACATGGTCGCAATTGCTGGTCTCATCTCCTCTACTACGACCCTCTCGGCTACCTGGACACACTCTTGTGCACTTCGACCGTCTTGGCCATATAGTCTACCACTATAATGTCATGATCTTGGAATGCAAACCCTTTTAGCACATTTTGATCACCTGTTATCCTTATTGTCATGGTACATCGCCAGGACAAGATTCGTATTTGCTATAAACTTACAAACTGAAGATTATGATGATTCACGTGAAGCAGCGCATGTGACGGATTGTCGCTGATTTTTTTGTCAAAATGATTGTTTTTAGGATTTGGTGTGTGTGTGTGTGTGTGTGTGTGTGTGTGTGTGTGTGTGTGTGTAACAGCCATTTTGTTACTAGCTACTTGTGTTCTACAAAAATTTCTACACCCGTGGGGCTTTATTGCTTGAGCGTTGTCCATTTATTTTCGTCCATCCCTCTCCTGGTTTATACAGTAAAGGAACGATATCCTAACATGTCTCTTCCGTAATTTCACGTTGTGTCCTCTGGGTGTCCTGCTTTGCGTCTGTCGCAGAACTACGCACAGTTAACATCATCAAACTTGTTTAAAAACTAAATAAAATAAATTGTTAAGTCACTCATTCTTTAATCTTCCCTGATGGACAGATTTTGGTTTTTATCTCTTGCTGTAAGTCAGGTGTCTTAATTCTGGCACCATCATTGTTGCTCTTCTCTGGACCTTAATTTTCTTTTTTTTTTTTTAGTTTCTTTAGGTTCAGTGAGCAATCCCAAGGGACATTTTCTAGTTTCAGCCTAGTACAGAAATATAAACAGTTGTCTCCATATTCCCTTATCACTGTATATGACGAGATTATGATTTTTACCAGCAGACACTTTGTCTCCTAATTCTCCCAGTGCAGGGCTGTGGCAACAAGTTAGGTCAAATGGTGGTCACTAGAAAATTATGCAAAAGCATTGTACAAATGTACATACGCTTTATCTACCGTTGTTCGACAACAAGAATATTTTTCCATAAACTTACTTTTGTTATCTCCATTATCTTCTTGCTCATTTACTATTTTCATCATCTTACTTAATGTATTTTCCCTCTATTTGGCGCCCCAAGAATGACAAGAGATGCGCCACCTGCAGCTCGCGGGCATGATTGTTAACACCTCTGGGTTAGGCTGATCATTAAGTCCCTCTCACACACAGATTCCTGCATCATATATCCTGCTGGATAATGTTCGTTATAAGGACATCTTTGTCTAGGTTCCCTTGTGAGATGATGCATTCCTCCTCCCTCTCTCTACTTCCCCCATGATCCTGGCATCATCTGTAAACACATCCAACACTTTTGGTAAGGAATTTATATGGGTCGAGAATAGCAGTGGTAACAGGACTGAACCCTGCGGCACGCTCGTCTGAGTCGTGTCCTTTGTTCTCTTTCATTAAGGTACTGTTCTGTCCGTCGAAGGAGCTTGCCCTTTATTCCTGCCTGAAGATCCAACTTCTTCACCAGCTTCCCTTGTGTCACCGTGTCTAATGCTTTCTGGAAGTCAAGATACACAAAACCTGCCCAACCTTATCTTTTCCCTACAACGGGTCTCACTATCCCAGAAATATCTGAAGTTTGTTACACATGATCTTTTCCCGAGTTCGTGTTGTCTTTCACTCAGGTAGTTCATCATTTGCACGTGGTCATGTACAGCTGCTGTCTGAGTATGTACTTCAGAATTCTGCAGACAACACTCACCCACGAGACTGACCTGGAGTTCAACGTACTTTCCTGATCTTTTGTCTCAAGATACGTGTGACATTTGCTCTCTTAGCACTTAGCTTTCCTCGACCGACATCTTGATCTATATTTCAAAGCTTTGACAGTCTTTTCTGTATCGTTCCCAGATATTTCACTGCTTCTCACGACCTTCCTCCTCGTTCCATATCACTGGTGTTGAAGCCCTATTGTCTTCTACCATAAAGATGTTTTTAATATTGTTATTCATCATCTGTTAGACCAACTTTGGAGTTTGTCGAGGTCCCTTTGTAAGTTGATGCGATACTCCTCTCTTTTCACTCCCCCATGATCTTGGCGTCAACTGCAAACATGGTCAGGTATATGTACAATCATCTAGGCAAGAAGAGCAATGGACCCAAGACAGCCCTGCTGCACACTCGTCGAAGATGTCTTCTTACCTTACCTTCATCATTCTTTCCAACTGACAGTTTCGTTAAGTTTTTAGACTACTTCTTACCTTGTCCAAACTATGCTTTTTCATAGTTTTTCTGTTCATCCTTTTGTTTTCTTCTTTATCATGATCTATTCATTTCTTGTTCTCTTAAACCATTCACATGCTGGATGGCTTCTCTTCCACCAGGCTAGATTCTGCATTTTAATATCTCTGATTCAACAACGTCTCTGTAGGTATGTGTTTGGTGCCTGTCTGATGGCGTCTGTGTGGCGGATTTCCGTAACTGCGCACATGGCCAAATTTGATGATTTTCAGGCGCATGTGTTTGTGTGAGTAAGATTTGTAATTACTATTTATGTGGCAGAGAGAGAGAGTTTTACGCTTGTGTTGCCCCATCGCTTAACTTTGCACACACACACACACACACACACACACACACACACACACACACACACACACACACACATATGAGTGTATGACGTCTTTCACTTGTAACCTCGGTGTATGTAAATGCCAGATTTGTACTGTGCGTGGGGGGGGGGGGGGGTTATGCTCGTGGCAGCCCATCACTTGAATGTTCGTCATTACTATACAGTTTCTTGTATCTCTGTCTATTGTCTTCATCAGTAACGTCATCAGTCATTCTGTTCCACTCATCCACCACTCTTATAGAACGTAAATACTTTTTTACATTTCTTTTAACAAGTTTCTTGCTTAATTCCACGTTACGTACTCTGGTTGTTCTATCCACATATCTCTCGAAGAACTGTTCACTCTCCGCATCATCCATCAGTTTTGAAAACCTAAAGGTTGGGGTAAGTTGGCCCTAACTCTTCTTTCTTCCAAGATGAACAAATTTTAAGCTTTTAACTTTTACCAGTAACTCAGCTTTCTTATATCTGGTAACATCTTTGATGGTCTCCATTATGGACTTCTTAACTTGCTCTTTGTGCCTCTTTTTTTGTGGTGACCAAATTGAGACTTATATTGTAGTTTTGGCCATATATAAGATGTGTGTGTGTGTGTGTGTATGTGTGTGTGTGTGTGTGTGTGTGTTCGTACAGTACAGGGAGGTAATGTTACAATCGTGATGGTTCATCTCTGGAACTTTCTCTATCCAGCAACTTTTTAAACATTTGTTTATTGTCATCAAACAAGACGTTATTAGTGCGTGTATTTCCTTCATCCATGACTCATATTCTTGTGTAGTTCTCTGCATCTTTCCTCATGTGTTTCCTGTCGTCTCATGTTATGGTCACTAGTGCTTCTATCTTTGCATCTTTCCAAGGAATCTCCACTACTGGCGTTATCAAGCTCCTATAAGGATTGGAAGTGTCACACCCTTGCTCTGAGCTACAGCTCAACCCTCTAATTTTCCTATCATTATTATGACTGTCTTCTGGACCTTCTCTATCAGTTTTAAGTATATTCCAGATCTGTCCTGACATACAATATACACACTTTGCTAAATGTTTTCTTAGCCGTGGACTTGAATGTGATCTTAATTGTTATCAGCAGACACTTTGTCTCGTGTATAGTTGCCGCAAGTGGGTTCTGTGGAGCGGTCAGGTGTGTCGACTCTGAGTCTCTCTCACACACAGATTGCTACAACATGTCTCCCACAAGATGGTATTCGTGTGGAGGCATTCTCTCACCGTGTCCCATCCTCATTACTTTGCAGTAACCTGCGTTGAATTTCGCCAACCACGTATCAGATTACATTTTGTAGTTTAAGTCTCCCATGATCCTGGCATCATCCAGCATATTTACTCAACTCCTTCCTTTAAATCCGTGTTGCCTCTCGCTGACGTACGTTGAATTTTGTAGATGTTATCTATTAACTTCCTGATTCTCTTTTCCATGATCTAAACACCGCACTCCACTGAGAAACTGGTCCTCTGAAGCTCAGCACAACTTCATCGTCTCCTTTCTTAAAGATAGGTACGACATCTGCGTTCTTCCATACACTCGTTGACAGTTGACTGTCTTCCAGCGATGTACTGGACAACCTTGGTTGACGACTGTCAACTGCATCGCCATAATACACGACTGTTATCCTTATGTTGTTCATGGCCCTTTACACTCAGTTTATTATAGAAATCTCACTGCTTGCAAATGATTCTTATTCCAACCCGTGTGTGTGTGTGTGTGTGTGTGTGTGTGTGTGTGTGTGTGTGTGTGTGTGTGTGTGTGTGTTTCAGCCTTGATAAGTAATTACATACTTACTAAGGCAGAAATTTATGACAATAGATCAAGATTGAACATGACCTTCCCTGGCGCACCCCACTCTACCCTCCACTCCCCTCCCCAGGTGCCGACGCATATAAACCTTACCTAAGACGCATGTAGCGGTCCATGTTGTAGGTGGTGTAGCGGTCCATGTTGTAGGTGGTGTAGCGGTCCATGTTGTAGGTGGTGTAGCGGTCCATGTTGTAGGTGGTGTAGCGGTCCATGTTGTGAGTGGTGTTGCGGTCCATGTTGTAGGTGGTGTAGCGGTCCATGTTGTGGGTGGTGTTGCGGTCCATGTTGTGGGTGGTGTAGTGGTCCATGTTGTGGGTGGTGTAGCGGTCCATGTTGTGGGTGGTGTAGCGGTCCATGTTGTGGGTGGTGTAGTGGTCCATGTTGTGGGTGGTGTAGCGGTCCATGTTGTGGGTGGTGTAGCGGTCCATGTTGTGAGTGGTGTAGCGGTCCATGTTGTGAGTGGTGTTGCGGTCCATGTTGTGGATGGTGTAGCGGTCCATGTTGTGGGTGGTGTAGTGGTCCATGTTGTGGGTGGTATAGCGGTCCATGTTGTGGGTGGTGTAGCGGTCCATGTTGTGGGTGGTGTTGCGGTCCATGTTGTAGGTGGTGTAGCGGTCCATGTTGTGGGTGGTGTAGCGGTCCATGTTGTGGGTGGTGTAGCGGTCCATGTTGTGGGTGGGACACTGCCTTTTACAAATGAACAAAGAGCTAATAGAGAAGATGCAGTGGAGTGCAGGAAGGATGGTACGAGAGAGTTGAGTTACAGGGAGAGGCTTCGGAGATCATGATTGTGGAAACCACGGATGAGTGAAGAGTAAGGGGTGATAAATTGTGATAAATCGATGAAGTCGAAGACGAAAAGTTCTTCGTAATGAGAAAAAATAGAACACCTGAAATAAGGTATGAAATTGTAGATAAGATATGAGAAGTACTTTGATAAGTACAAGAGTAATGGATGACGTAAGTGTAAAGTTAGACAGGACTGAAGACGATGTGTGTAAGTAGAGGAATTTCAGATGTGTATACACTATCGTAGAATTTCTTCCCTGTACATTGCGCATAGGTAACTGCAAATAAGTACACACACACACACACACACACACACACACACACACACACACACACAAAGGCTTCCTTGGTAGATTCATACACGGGCCAGCCCGGGTTCGACTCCTGGGCTAGGCAGTCGACTCACAGCCAACCCACTTGCTCATCCCTATCCTCGTTGCTGGTTGATAAATGAGTACCTGGCTTAGGCCGGTGTGTGTGTGTGTGTGTGTGTGTGTGTGTGTGTGTGTGTGTACATACAGAAGAGTGAATTCACTGTAGCATATGTATAAGGTCAAGAGACGGGGCAACACGTACACATATAGTGAACACATATAGTGATCATACACACACACACAACACACACACACACACACACACCAGGGAGACAGGCACCAGGATTTTCACGAGTGCTTGTGTGCAGGTTTGGACGCTATTGTATTGTGGCGAGCAGGGTGAACATGACTGCTTGTGAACAAGGAGAATCTTGGGAGAACAAGTAGATGTGATGAGCCAGCATTACTGAGGGGATCTATACATACCCCATCGAGCATCGTAGTCATGGTGAGGAAACCCAGTTTATTGTTTTTCAGTTACCCACAAACCACACGAATCAAAACATATGATACTTAGTGAAACACACTGAAAAAGAGCGAAAGTTAGAAGAGAAATAGATCGATCAACACTAATTTGGAAGTTTAGATTTGGCAACGAACGTCTGGTAGACACATACTTCCTACATACTCGAACAGATTTGAAGAATTAGTCTATCAAACTACCATTCCAAACATTCAAGGTCACATCAGGAAGGATATCAGTACCACATGAGCTAGACAAACGAGGCCAGATCAGGTAGATTGTACTTACCCAGGAGAATCCTGTATCTATAAGACCTATGACAGTGTCCAGTCATTACAACACTTACAGGAGATTTAAACAACTTGGGAAGTAGACAGGAGGATGAAGGAGGTAACTGAGACAACAGAGGAAGTCTTTTATTTTCTCTATTGAGGGATTCACGTGAGAGAGTGATGAGGTTGGCCAAGAGGCATCAACAGCTGATAGTCCGGGCCTTCTTGTTGTTCGACTATACGGCTTGATGACTGGGTAATGATGTAGAGGACGAGGGAAAGTGAACAGTGGGAAAACGTGCAATAGAATGGATCTGGAGGACAAGCTGAAGTAACAGGAGGATAATAAGAAATGCTTCTTCCGTGGTGTAATGGTTAGCGTTCTTGCCCGTGACGCATTCACGTGCCACCAAGTGTCAGGCGCATAGGTTCGAATCCTTATTGCTGCAGTTAGTCCACGAGCAACCCAGCTGTTCATCCACCCCTAGGGGTTAACTGGTCGCTGAAATGGGTACCATGCTCAGACTAGAGGAAAGAAAAGGTCAAACTCTGTCCAGGACAGTTATGAGGCGATGAGAATGAAAATTTTAGATAAGGTAAGAAATACAGAGGAAGACTTTGCCAGAGTACTGGCGATAAGAGAGAGATGGATCACCATGAGAGTGAGGGGTGTGCAGAGATGGATCACTATGAGAGTGAGGGAAGGTGTGCAGAGAGCAGTACATCAGCTTAGTTCAGTAATGGTCTCTGGGCTGAGAGAAGATCGCCTGGTAACCAGTTAAAGAAGGAGGAGAAGATCCAGGATGTACGTCAGACTATGGATCTAACAGCAGCAGTTGAGATGCTGGGGATGATAGGGACAGCACACACACACACACCAGGGGAAGGCCACTTAGGGTAGTAGCACTTGATGTAGAGGTGTGTATGCATCATGTATTTCAAGAGGCATATAAACGCTCAGTAAGGAGGAGTAATGATTCTCTGCGTAAGAGACCGAGGGAAGTGAGAGACAGGACAGAACTGGTGAAGGGCCAGAACGAGAGGAGTCAGAAGAGGCCTTAGAGAGGAACCCACGTCTAGTCCCAGGAGGCAGCAAGGTATAGCAAGTGACTGAAGCTCAAAATTTCGCATACAAACGCAGGCAAGACAGCCTGGTGGCACATGGTAAGGAAGTAGAATTTAGAGACCGCTTACGAGAATGTAACCCAGGAAGTGTGGCGGTGGTGCAGGAGAGACTCGCAAACGAATCTAACTCTAACCTAGTGTGTCCTGGAGAAAGTAATAGCATTAAGGGATGGAGAAAATAAAGGGAGAGAGAGAGAGAGAGAGAGAGAGAGAGAGAGAGAGAGAGAGAGAGAGAGAGAGAGAGAGAGAGAGAGAGAGAGAGAGATTAAACCTTTTGGTAAGGAAATCCATCAAATTCCAGGAGATATCAGTGGATGGTACATTCAGATAAATTATAATGGGGAAGATGACGATGGGCAAGAAGTGCATCTGTAACGATGCAGAGCAGGTGTAAACAGAGGTTAATGAGGGAATAATAACAACGGTGAAGAGAGCAACAAGACACTACCCTCCATGGACACAGTAAAGCACTGATAATGAAGGAATATTAGTTAAAGGGAATAAGATGGTGAGAACTATGATTCTTCCCATGGAGCTATTCAGTCATGGAGACACAGATTCTTTCAAAGTCTACTGGAGAACTTCCTGTATGCGATGACTGAGGGAGATGATACGCGCAGTCACCACCTGACACTCCTTGCACATTACAGCTTGGAAATACAACATAGGATGCTCCTGCAGTGATTCTTGTCCTAATACGTGGTTGTGGAGGATGCAGGAATGGGATCAGAGCGACCACAGGAGACAATGAGGAAGTACAGCTATGGCAGCCACATGATGGTTACCAAGTCCTGCGAGAGGACTGATTGAGAAGGGGCGTTCGAATGTAAGTGCGTGGAGCAGGACTTTATAAGGATTGAGAGAGGGTGTTTGATAGCAATAAAATGGATCAGCGCTTCAGAAGGTTCTGTGAAATCTATATTGGAGAAGTCAGAACATGGCTACCTTTCATGGCCAATAGGGAATGAAGATGGGATGAAGTGAGTGAGAGAGATACTTCCCTCATTACTGGTTTTCACCTGGTTGTTAGCACACATCTCGTCCGTTGTGCTCCCCCACCTCGCTCTCACGACCCACCTCACTGTGACTGCTAACCTCATACTAACACATGACCTTCTTCCACGCACGATGAATTTCTTTTTATCTTTACCTCATCATAAACAGTAATATGTGTACATTCAGCTGACTGGTACCACGTGATGCCACAACCAGCTGTCGTAACATGCATATAACCACAAGCACTTGAATAAACAATTAATTATATGCAAGCACTTGCAGAAACAATTAATTATATGCAAGGACTTGTATGCACACAAAGGAACACGCACTGAAGCACCCTAGATCACAATAAAAGACTGACTGGTATAATCATCACGGCAAGCACTTGTAAAAGCACGGTAGCAGGTGCACACACACACACACACACACACACACACACACACACACACACACACACACACACACACACATACATACAAACACACACACTCGCACACACACACACCACTTCAGGGGAACTGCGAAGGATAGAAACTTTTGCTAATAAATGTTACACGTTTAAGTGAATGGATAGAGAAATATTTAACAAACTGTTGACCACGTATATAAGGGAACCTCTGTATGTGCTTCGCGAATTTAGTAGAAGAAATAGAGAAAGTCTGGCAGAGATCATCAAGGGCTAAAAGAGAGAAGAATAATTTGTGACTTGATCACAACCTCCAAGTTTCTGAACCACTTTGATGTTGTCAACATTGATTAGATATTCAGGAGAAGCAGATGAAGAAGAGCCACATGAAGAAGAGCCACATGAAGAAGAGCCAGATGAAGAAGAGCCAGATGAAGAAGAGCTAGAAGTCAGAACGCATGATAAACAGGAACTTTCTTCTAAAGATGTCAGAGTATTTCGCTGATTCTAGCGAGTTAAGTATGATGAAATACTGAATGAGGAATGGACGCATACAGAGAGTAAAAGAGATGGTGTCCCATAACTGTAAATTATCATCAGTTAGTTCCAAATGATCACAAGTGAGCCAACCATCATGACGGGCTGGCATGGCAGAGGAATGAGCCAACTACTATTTGTTATTGTTGTTGAGGATGGCGTTAGGTGAGTCTTGTGTGGGGATGTGTGGAGGGACGGGGTCACTTGCTGTCTTGATGTCTCTTACCAGTATCATACTGCAGGACGGCCTTTCTCGTTGGTTGACACACCATCTAGGATATGTTGCGTGATGTCAGGGTGTCCGAGTCGTCCCTCGTATACCACACCGATACAATTCATTCTATCCTATATACGTCTCTCACCTTTCTAGATTTTCTGTCTGACGCACCCACAGCATCTTTCATTCAATTCATCCATATCATTCATGGGCTTTCCATATCCCCTCCCCTTCCACTTTTGAAATGTATTCCATTGCCCATTCATTCCATAAGTCTAAACCATTTCAGCACATCTTGGTTAGTTTTCTCTCCCATTCTGAACGTATTACCACACCTCTATATCAACCCCTTTTGTTCTTATACATGCACTGACCAACACTCACTTTCTTTTATAATTGACACGAATTAAGTGAGAGGAAAAGAATGTGGAACTTAATTAGGGCTCCGCCGATGTCTCTTTATCTAATCTTATGGGATATAAAGATTATTGGACGAGGAAAAGACGAGAGAAAGAAACAAAATATTCCAGACTGCATACTCGCCTTTCTCTCAAAAACTCTTGCATTTACCTCCCTTACCGCCTTGCCGCAGACCACCTTTCACTGGAACCACTCTCCTCTCTTCCTACTCGTGCACATGCCTTACATCCTTGATAAAAACTTTTCACTGCTTTTGGCAGCTTACCTCCCACACCATCCATATATATATATATATATATATATATATATATATATATATATATATATATATATATATATATATATATATATTTTTTTTTTTTTTTTTTTTTTTTTTTTATACTTTGTCGCTGTCTCCCGCGTTTGCGAGGTAGCGCAAGGAAACAGACGAAAGAAATGGCCCAACCCCCCCCCCCCATACACATGTACATACACACGTCCAGACACGCAAATATACATACCTACACAGCTTTCCATGGTTTACCCCAGACGCTTCACATGCCTTGCTTCAATCCACTGACAGCACGTCAACCCCTGTATACCACATGACTCCAATTCACTCTATTTCTTGCCCTCCTTTCACCCTCCTGCATGTTCAGGCCCCGATCACACAAAATCTTTTTCACTCCATCTTTCCACCTCCAATTTGGTCTCCCTCTTCTCCTCGTTCCCTCCACCTCCGACACATATATCCTCTTGGTCAATCTCTCCTCACTCATTCTCTCCATGTGCCCAAACCATTTCAAAACACCCTCTTCTGCTCTCTCGACCACGCTCTTTTTATTTCCACACATCTCTCTTACCCTTACGTTACTTACTCGATCAAACCACCTCACACCACACATTGTCCTCAAACATCTCATTTCCAGCACATCCATCCTCCTGCGCACATCTCTATCCATAGCCCACGCCTCGCAACCATACAGCATTGTTGGAACCACTATTCCCTCAAACATACCCATTTTTGCTTTCCGAGATAATGTTCTCGACTTCCACACATTTTTCAAGGCTCCCAAAATTTTCGCCCCCTCCCCCACCCTATGATCCACTTCCGCTTCCATGGTTCCATCCGCTGACAGATCCACTCCCAGATATCTAAAACACTTCACTTCCTCCAGTTTTTCTCCATTCAAACTCACCTCCCAATTGACTTGACCCTCACCCCTACTGTACCTAATAACCTTGCTCTTATTCACATTTACTCTCAACTTTCTTCTTCCACACACTTTACCAAACTCAGTCACCAGCTTCTGCAGTTTCTCACATGAATCAGCCACCAGCGCTGTATCATCAGCGAACAACAATTGACTCACTTCCCAAGCTCTCTCATCCCCAACAGACTTCATACTTGCCCCTCTTTCCAGGACTCTTGCATTTACCTCCTTTACAACCCCATCCATAAACAAATTAAACAACCATGGAGACATCACACACCCCTGCCGCAAACCTACATTCACTGAGAACCAATCACTTTCCTCTCTTCCTACACGTACACATGCCTTACATCCTCGATAAAAACTTTTCACTGCTTCTAACAACTTGCCTCCCACACCATATATTCTTAATACCTTCCACAGAGCATCTCTATCAACTCTATCATATGCCTTCTCCAGATCCATAAATGCTACATACAAATCCATTTGCTTTTCTAAGTATTTCTCACATACATTCTTCAAAGCAAACACCTGATCCACACATCCTCTACCACTTCTGAAACCGCACTGCTCTTCCCCAATCTGATGCTCTGTACATGCCTTCACCCTCTCAATCAATACCCTCCCATATAATTTACCAGGAATACTCAACAAACTTATACCTCTGTAATTTGAGCACTCACTCTTATCCCCTTTGCCTTTGTACAATGGCACTATGCACGCATTCCGCCAATCCTCAGGCACCTCACCATGAGTCATACATACATTAAATAACCTTACCAACCAGTCAACAATACAGTCACCCCCTTTCTTAATAAATTCCACTGCAATACCATCCAAACCTGCTGCCTTGCCGGCTTTCATCTTCCGCAAAGCTTTTACTACCTCTTCTCTGTTTATCAAATCATTTTCCCTAACCCTCTCACTTTGCACACCACCTCGACCAAAACACCCTATATCTGCCACTCTGTCATCAGACACATTTAACAAACCTTCAAAATACTCATTCCATCTCCTTCTCACATCACCGCTACTTGTTATCACCTCCCCATTTACGCCCTTCACTGAAGTTCCCATTTGCTCCCTTGTCTTACGCACCCTATTTACCTCCTTCCAGAACATCTTTTTATTCTCCCTAAAATTTACTGATAGTCTCTCACCCCAACTCTCATTTGCCCTTTTTTTCACCTCTTGCACCTTTCTCTTGACCTCCTGTCTCTTTCTTTTATACTTCTCCCACTCAATTGCATTTTTTCCCTGCAAAAATCGTCCAAATGCCTCTCTCTTCTCTTTCACTAATACTCTTACTTCTTCATCCCACCACTCACTACCCTTTCTAAACAGCCCACCTCCCACTCTTCTCATGCCACAAGCATCTTTTGCGCAATCCATCACTGATTCCCTAAATACATCCCATTCCTCCCCGACTCCCCTTACTTCCATTGTTCTCACCTTTTTCCATTCTGTACACAGTCTCTCCTGGTACTTCCCCACACAGGTCTCCTTCCCAAGCTCACTTACTCTCACCACCTTCTTCACCCCAACATTCACTCCTCTTTTCTGAAAACCCATACTAATCTTCACCTTAGCCTCCACAAGATAATGATCAGACATCCCTCCAGTTGCACCTCTCAGCACATTAACATCCAAAAGTCTCTCTTTCGCACGCCTGTCAATTAACACGTAATCCAATAACGCTCTCTGGCCATCTCTCCTACTTACATAAGTATACTTATGTATATCTCGCTTTTTAAACCAGGTATTCCCAATCATCAGTCCTTTTTCAGCACATAAATCTACAAGCTCTTCACCATTTCCATTTACAACACTGAACACCCCATGCATACCAATTATTCCCTCAACTGCCACATTACTCACCTTTGCATTCAAATCACCCATCACTATAACCCGGTCTCGTGCATCAAAACCGCTAACACACTCATTTAGCTGCTCCCAAAACACTTGCCTCTCATGATCTTTCTTCTCATGCCCAGGTGCATATGCACCAATAATCACCCACCTCTCTCCATCAACTTTCAATTTTACCCATATTAATCGAGAATTTACTTTCTTACATTCTATCACATACTCCCACAACTCCTGTTTCAGGAGTATTGCTACTCCTTCCCTTGCTCTTGTCCTCTCACTAACCCCTGACTTCACTCCCCAGACATTTCCAAACCACTCTTCCCCTTTACCCTTGAGCTTCGTTTCACTCAGAGCCAAAACATCCAGGTTCCTTTCCTCAAACATACTACCTATCTCTCCTTTTTTCACATCTTGGTTACATCCACACACATTTAGGCACCCCACTCTGAGCCTTCGAGGAGGATGATCACTCCCCGCGTGACTCCTTCTTCTGTTTCCCATTTTAGAAAGTTAATACAAGGAGGGGAGGATTTCCGGCCCCCCGCTCCCGTCCCCTCTAGTCGCTTTCTACGACACGCGAGGAATACGTGGGAAGTATTCTTTCACCCCTATCCCCAGGGATAATATACATATATATATACATACACACACACACACACACACACACATATGCACATACACACACACACACACACATACATATATATACATATGAAAAATGTAAGAACAATTTTTTATTAATGCTAATAGATTTTCATATAATACTCATCACTCCTGTGAGAAATCACTTAGGTACATGAAAGGTTCTACTCACAAGGTAGGCTCACACTTCCTTTCACTTAATAAAACTGCTAGTTTTGAAACCAATTAAAAACTCAAGAAATCCCAAAAGTCACCTGTATGTACAAAACAATCTTAAAGTTTGAAATATCTTACCTCCTGTCTCTTTCTTTTATACTTCTCCCACTCAATTGCATTTTTTCCCTGCAAAAATCGTCCAAATGCCTCTCTCTTCTCTTTCACTAATACTCTTACTTCTTCATCCCATATATATATATATATATATATATATATATATATATATATATATATATATATATATCTTTTCTTTTCTTTTAAACTATTCGCCATTTCCCGCGTTAACGAGGTAGCGTTAAGAACAGAGGACTGGGCCTTTTTTGGAATATCCTCACCTGGCCCCCTCTGTTCCTTCTTTTGGAAAATTAAAAAAAAACGAGAGGGGAGGATTTCCAGCCCCCCGCTCCCTTCCCTTTTAGTCGCCTTCTACGACACGCAGGGAATACGTGGGAAGTATTCTTAATCCCCTATCCCCAGGGATAATATATATATATATATATATATATATATATATATATATATATATATATATATATATATATATATATATACACATATATATATATGTATATATATTTTTTTTTTTTTTTTTTTTTTTTATACTTTGTCGCTGTCTTTCGCGTTAGCGAGGTAGCGCAAGGAAACAGACGAAAGAATGGCCCAACCCACCCATATACACATGTAAATACATACACGTCCACACTCGCAAATATACATACCTATACATCTCAACGTATACATGTATACACACACACACACACAGACATATACATATATACACGTGTACATAATTCATACTGTCTGCCCTTATTCATTCCCATCGCCACCCCGCCACACATGCAATAACAACCCCCTCCCCCCTCATGTGTGCGAGGGAGTGCTAGGAAAGACAACAAAGGCCCCATTCGTTCACACTCAGTCTCTAGCTGTCATGTAATAATGCACCGAAATCACAGCTCCCTTTCCACATCCAGGCCTCACAGAACTTTCCATGGTTTACCCCAGACGCTTCACATGCCCTGGTTCAATCCATTGACAGCACGTCGGCCCCGATATACCACATCGTTCCAATTCACTCTATTCCTTGCACGCCTTTCACCCTCCTGCATGTTCAGGCCTCGATCACTCAAAATCTTTTTCACTCCATCTTTCCACCTCCAATTTGGTCTGCCACTTCTCCTCGTTCCCTCCACCTCTGACACATATATCCTCTTGGTCAAGAGGATATATATATATATATATATATATATATATATATATATATATATATATATATATATATATATATATATATATATATATATATATATAAAGCGAAAATGTGATTCAGGATAAAGAATCACATGGATAACTCATTTTCAGATTTATATGTGAGGGCTGGAAGATGAATTTCTGTATGCGACTTGATTTTCAGCTCTTAATTTGTGTACGAGGTAGAAAGGAATGACAGCACCTTTGGCAAAGATGGGGAACACCACAGCTACTGAGATACTGGCTTACGACACTGTCGGTACAACTTTCTATAACCATCACCTTGTTAGTTTTGCCAATCACACACGATGAAGCAACCAGAGATAAAAAAAAAATGTTCACATAAGTGTAGGATGGCGCTCATGGAAACAATAAGTACAAAATAAATGTTACTTTTGTTACGTTGTGATGCTTCACCGAGAGGGACAACATGTGGGAAAAATCACACAGGCAATGTGGAAGATATTTCCTTATAGGCAACGACTTGCATGCTGACTGACTGACTGGCTGGACCTGTTCAGTGGCTCCACCCCTCCTCGTCCACCCAGGTGCTGCTGTCCTCGCTCACATTCTCGGCCAAGACAAAACCTGCATTATCCACCACACATTCACCCTCCTCCTTCGTTACATTAGAATTACCACTACTTCTGTCCGTCGCAGACTTACAATGCTCTCATGAGACGGGCGAACACAGTCCTACTCTTACATGACAAGACCACACGAGACCTGCAAGAGTGAACCAGTCACAACAAATTTATATAAAACAAAAACAATTTTCATCAGAGAAAATTTTCTCGCTGACTCAACCCCCAGCAAAGATGATCAGTCACGAGTGTTTGGCACCACCAAGTTTCAGAGTCGGGTTCCAAATGTCTGATCTGACACATGAGCTGACCATCTCAGTCTTCACCAGCCGCTTCGTGCATCCATTAGGCTCAGCGTTTCAAAAAAAAAAAGATAAAAATAAAAGTAGTTTTGGGTTCTGTTAGTCAAATGATGCCTGAAGGAATGAGAATGTTCACTGTGCAAGTTCTGAAAATATAGATGAAATGGAAATTAGAAACTTACTTATCCAGCAATTTCAAGAACAACGAACATGTGTTTGTAAATTAGAAAAAAGGAAATTAAGTAATGCACATTGTGCTATGATGTTCAGTGATAGCACATTGTAAGCAGTGTAAAGTTCCCAGTTTCACTTATGGTGTGGGTTTGTTTCAGTAATTAAGGTGTTGGGGATCTTACAGTATTGCCAAAGAATGAAATTCAAAACAGACTTTAGTTACCTCAAAAAGTACAAGGCCTTAGTGTTCATGCAGGATGGGGCAAGTCAAGTCACTGATTGGTTTAAGGGCGGTGGAGTAAAGACATTTCAATGACTAGCCTAGGGATTCATGGGATCTGAATCCAATATAGAATTTGTGGGCAGTTATGGAAATGAAATTATGTAACTAGAATACTTCATCGCTACCTAAGCTAGAGGTAGCCACTCAAGAAATATGGCCAAAGATGGACCTTAGATTGCTTCAGAACCATACTGATTCAATTCCTGGACGTTTCAAGGAGTGTATAAACAGAAGGGGAAAGGGATACCAATGAAGTACTAGTTGTGGTGAAAATACAATTTTCATGGTTTTATTTCATGTTTATCCTTGATGGTTGGCTGCAACCCCCTCATACTTATTTCACTCTCAGGCACTATATATATATATATATATATATATATATATATATATATATATATATATATATATATATATATATATATATATATATATATATATATATATATATATATATATCCCTGGGGATAGGGGAGAATGAATACTTCCCACGTATTCCCTGCGTGTCGTAGAAGGCGACTAAAAGGTAAGGGAGCGAGGGGCTGGAAATCCTCCCCTCTTGTTTTTTTTTTTTTTTTCCCAAAGAAGGAACAGAAAAGGGGGCCAGATGAGGATATTCCCTCAAAGGCCCAGTCCTCTGTTCTTAACGCTAACTCGCTAACGCGGGAAATGGCAAATAGTATGAAAAGAAAGAAATATATATATATATATATATATATATATATATATATATATATATATATATATATATATATATATATATATATATATATATATATATATATATATATATATATATATATATATATATATATATATATATATATATATATATATATATATATGAGTCCTATGAGTCCACGGGGAAAATGAAACACGATAAGTTCCCAAGTGCACATTCGTGTAATAATCACATCATCACGGGAAATACAAGAGAGAAATATAGTGCACTTAGGAACTTATCGTGATTCATTTTCCTCGTGGACTCATAGGAATATCTTGATCACGTGCAAAATTGTGATCCTTTCCAATATATATATATATATATATATATATATATATATATATATATATATATATATATATATATTTTATTATTTTTTTTTATTATACTTTGTCGCTGTCTCCCGCGTTTGCGAGGTAGCGCAAGGAAACAGACGAAAGAAATGGCCCAACCCCCCCCCCCCCCATACACATGTATATACATACGTCCACACACGCAAATATACATACCTACACAGCTTTCCATGGTTTACCCCAGACGCTTCACATGCCTTGATTCAATCCACTGACAGCACGTCAACCCCGGTATACCACATCGCTCCAATTCACTCTATTCCTTGCCCTCCTTTCACCCTCCTGCATGTTCAGGCCCCGATCACACAAAATCTTTTTCACTCCATCTTTCCACCTCCAATTTGGTCTCCCTCTTCTCCTCGTATATACACACACAGACATATACATATATACACATGTACATAATCCATACTGTCTGCCTTTATTCATTTCCATCGACACCCCGCCACACATGAAATATCAACCCCCTTCCCCCGCATGTGCGCGAGGTAGCGCTAGGAAAAGACAACAAAGGCCACATTCGTTCACACTCATTCTCTAGCTGTCATGCATAATGCACCGAAACCACAGCCCACTTTCCACAACCAGGCCACACAGAACTTTCCATGGTTTACCCCAGACGCTTCACATGCCCTGGTTCAATCCATTGACAGCACGTCGACCCCGGTATACCACATCGTTCCAATTCACTCTATTCCTTGCACGCCTTTCACCCTCCCGCATGTTCAGGCACCATTCACTCAAAATCTTTTCCACTCCATCTTCCCACCTCCAATTTGGTCTCCCACTTCTCCTCGTTCCCTCCACCTCTGACACATACATCCTCTTGGTCAACCTTTCCTCACTCATTCTCTCCACGTGACCAAACCATATCAAAACACCCTCTTCTGCTCTCTCAACCATACTCTTTTTATTTCCACACATCTCTCTTACTCTTACATTACTTACTCAAACATTTCATTTCCAACACATCCACCCTCCTCCGTACAACCCTATCCTTAGCCTATGCCTCGCAACCATATAACATTGCTGGAACTACTATTCTTTCAAACATACCCATTTTTGCTCTCCTATATAACATTCTCTCTTTCCACACCTTCATCGCTCCCAGAACCTTCACACCCTCCCCCACCCTGTGACTCACTTCCGCTTTCATGGTTCCATCCGCTGCTAAGTCCTCTCCCAGATATCTAAAACACTTAACGTCCATCAATTTTTCTACATTTTATCTTACATCCCAATTTACTTGTCCTTTAACGCTACTGATCCTAATAACCTTGCTCTTATTTACATTTACTCTCAACTTTCTCCTCTCACATACTTTCCCAAACTCAGTCACAAACCTCTGCAGTTTCTTACACGAATCAGCCACCAGAGGTGGATAATCAGAGAACAACAACTGACTCTCTTCCCAGGCCCTTTCATCCACAACAGATTGCATACTCGTTCCTCTCTCCAAAACTCTTGCATTCACCTCCCTAACCACCCCATCCATAAACATATTAAACAACCATGAGGACATCACACTCTCTTGCCGCAGACCGTCATTCACTGGGAGCCAATCACTCTCCTCTCTTCCTAATCGTACACACATGCCTTAGATCCTTGGTAAAAACTTTTCACCTCTAACAACTTACCTCACACATCACATAGTCTTAAAACTTTCTACAAAGCATCTCTATCAACCCTATCATATGCCTTTTCCAGATCCATAAATGCTATAAACAATCCATATGTTTTGTCTGAGTATTTCTCACATACATTCGTCAAAGCAAACACCTGAGCCACACATCCTCTACCACTTCGGAAATCACACTGCTCTTCCCCAATCTTATGCTCTGAACATGCCTTCACCCTCTCAATCAACACCTTCCCATATAATTTCCCAGGAATACTCAACAAACTTGTGCCACTGTAGTTTGAACACTCACCTTCATCCCTTTTGCCTTTATACAATGGCAATATGTATGCATTCCGCCAATCCTCAGGCACTTCACTTTAGTCTATACATACAATGAGTATCCTTACGAACCAATCAACAAATTAGTCACTTCCTTTTTTGATAAATTCCACTGCAACACCATCCAAACCCGCCGCATTTCCGGATTTCATCATCCGCAACGCTTTCACTACCTTTTCTCTCTTCACCGAATTATTCTCCCTGATCCTGTCACTTTGTACACCACCCCAATCAGAAAACCCTATATCTGCCACTGTATTATCAAACACATTCAAGAAACATTCAAAATCCCCATCTCTTTCTCACTCCAACACTACCTGTTATCACATCCCCACTTGTTTCCTTCACCGATGTTCTCATTCGTGGGTAGAGTTGAAAGTGGATGGAGAGAGATGAGTGATTATTGGTACCTTTGCACCTTGTCATGAGAAGAAAGATCATAAGAGGCAAGTGTTTTGGGAGCAGTTGAATAAGTGTATTAGCAGCTTTGATACACGAGACTTGGTTATAGTGATGGGTGATTTGAATGCGAAGGTAAGTAATGTGACAGTTGAGGGTATAATTGGTGTACGTGTGGTGTTCAGTATTGTAAATGTAAAGCGGATTTGTGTGCTGAAAGGAGACTGGTGATTGGGAATACCTGGTTTAAAAAGAGAGATATACATAAGTATACGTATGTGAGTAGAAGAGAATGCAGTCATATAAGACGTATCTTTAGGCAGTTATGTTATCATGATTGGTTTCTGAACAAAGCATACTGGAAATATAGGAGGACATTTTATGCTTCTTGTAAAAAAATGTGAAAAATAAGGATAAGTCTAAATGCTTAGTGTTGCCTTATTCTCCCAACTTAGCTGATCTAAGACATGTTCCAAAAAACAATGCTTGTAATGTTCCTTTCCAGTACAATAAAACCATCAGTAAGACCTTGATAAATAGTGGGCCAAATCATGCAACAATTGGGTGTGTTTACGCGGTCAAATGCAGTGGAGAGAAGACGTAGAACAGTCAGTTGATATATAAGGAAGAGACGTAGCTAAGACGCCGTTGGTAAACAAGTGTCACCGGATGGTGGTGTCGGAGTTGGTGGTGTTCGGGCCTGTTATCATGCCTGTCATCAAATTTTTACTGTGTGGTGCAGAAAAGGATCTATTTTCAAATTTTTCTTACGACAAAGCCATCAAGTTTGTATAGACCTTCACTAATATTAATGTCATAATTCTTTATGCAACTAATAATGGAAGATTCAACATTTCTTGGGGTAAAGGTATTACAGTTACTAATTGAATTAGCGTTACACCGGTCGATACAATGGTCATAATCTTTAACATAATTAGACAAAACAGTTGATTCTTGTCCTGTTTTTATACTATATCTATGTTGCATAAGTCTTACATAAAGATCCTTACCAGTCTGCTGAACATAAATCATGTAGCAGTTTTTACAGGGAACTTTGTAAACACAGCCTTTGTCGTCATTTACGCTACTTATATGAATTACTTTCTAAGTGTGTGTGTGTGTGTGTGTGTGTGTGTGAGTGTGAGCAGAGTTTTCTGGTGTGTTTTTTATCAAAATATTCTTTATAAATTTTTGCTGAAGGCTACATCTAGATTAAATGATACTTTAAATCGGATTCAATAGAATATATCTTCTCAAACACATCATCAATATATTCCGGACTACATATACGTAATGCCCTAAGGAACATAGGCTGGAATGATAATAATTCAATTCTGTCATGTTGAACTGAGTAATAATGATAATATGAACATTGATGGATTTTCTGTGTATGCTAAACTTAAACATGTTTCTATCCCTATTGCTCATTCTATCGAAAAATGGTAACGTATAATTATTTTCCACTTACACAGTGAAGTTGACAGAAGGTACTAAATTGTTAAGTAAAGGAAGAAATGCTTGTAGATTTTCGTTTGTTGGCCAAACACAAAGAGCATGTACGTACCCAAGCTAAATTGCCTTATAGGGGAAGATATCCCATTGTACTTTTGTTTCATATAAACTCTATTCAGAGACTACTGAATACTGGTGAAAGAGGGTTACCCATCGCCATACCAAATTTCTGAGCATAATATTTACCATTAAAGTGAAATACACAGTTTTTTTATACACAATTTTATCAGATCAGTGAAAACAGAATTTGACACAGGTAAATCAATATCATCGAAGACATCAACCAAATATTCTATCATCAAGCTTGATATCATCAAGCTTGATATCATCAAGCTTGATATCATCAAGCTTGATATCATCAAGCTTGTTAACTAAATCTACATTGTTTATGATATTAGAATTTGATATCTTACCCATAAATGGACTTAATAAACTAACCATTTTATTGCAGTGGAATTTATTAAAAAAGGGGGTGACTGTATTGTTGACTGGTTGGTAAGGGTATTTAATGTATTTATGATTCATGGTGAGGTGCCTGAGGATTGGCGGAATGCTTGCATAGTGCCATTGTACAAAGGCAAAGGGGATAAGAGTAAGTGCTCAAATTACAGAGGTATAAGTTTGTTGAGTATTCCTGGTAAATTATATGGGAGGGTATTGATTGAGAGGGTGAAGGCATGTACAGAGCATCAGATTGGGGAAGAGCAGTGTTGTTTCAGAAGTGGTAGAGGATGTGTGGATCAGGTGTTTGCCTTGAAGAATGTATGTGAGAAATACTTAGATAAGCAAAAGGATTAGTATGTAGCATTTATGGATCTGGAGAAGGCATATGATAGAGTTGATAGAGATGCTCTGTGGAAGGTTTTAAGAATATATGGTGTGGGAGGCAAGTTGTTAGATGCAGTGAAAAGTTTTTATCGAGGATGTAAGGCATGTGTACGTGTAGGAAGAGAGGAAAGTGATTGGTTCTCAGTGAATGTGGGTTTGCGGCAGGGGTGTGTGATGTCTCCATGGTTGTTTAATTTGTTTATGAATGGGGTTGTTAGGTAGGTGTATGCAAGAGTTTTGGAAAGAGAGGCAAGTATTCAGTCTGTTGTGGATGAGAGGGCTTGGGAAGTGAGTCAGTTGTTGTTCGCTGATGATACAGTGCTGGTGGTTGATTCATGTGAGAAACTGCAGAAGCTGGTGATTGAGTTTGGTAAAGTGTGTGAAAGAAGAAAGTTAAGAGTAAATGTGAATAAGAGCAATGTTATTAGGTACAGTAGGGTTGAGGGTCAAGTCAATTGGGAGGTAAGTTTGAATGGATAAAAACTGGAGGAAGTGAAGTGTTTTAGATATCTGGGAGTGGATCTGGCAGAGGATGGAATCATGGAAGCAGAAGTGAATCATAGGGTGGGGGAGGGGGCGAAAATTCTGGGAGCGTTGAAGAATGTTTGGAAGTCGAGAGCATTATCTCGGAAAGCAAAAATGGGTATGTTTGAAGGACTAGTGGTTCCAACAATGTTGTATGGTTGCGAGGCGTGGACTATAGATAGAGCTGTGCGCAGGAGGATGAATGTGCTGGAAATGAGATGTTTGAGGACAGTATGTGTTGTGAGGTGGTTTGATCGAGAAAGTAATGTAAGGGTAAGAGAGATGTGTGGTAATAAAAAGAGTGTGGTTGAGAGAGCAGAAGAGGGTGTTTTGAAATGGTTTGGTCACATGGAGAGAATGAGTGAGGAAAGATTGACCAAGAGGATATATGTGTCGGAGGTGGAGGGAACGAGGAGAAGTGGGAGACCAAATTGGAGGTGGAAAGATGGAGTGAAAAAGATTTTGAGTAAATGGTGCCTGAACATGCAGGAGGGTGAAAGGCGTGCAAGGAATAGAGTGAATTGGAATGAGGTGGTATACCGGGGTCGACGTGCTGTCAGTGGATTGATCCAGGGCATGTGAAGCGTCTGGGGTAAACCATGGAAAGTTCTGTGGGGCCTGGATGTGGAAAGGGAGCTGTGGTTTCGGTGCATTATTACATGACAGCTAGAGACTGAGTGTGAGAGAATGGGGCCTTTGTTGTCTTTTCCTAGCGCTACCTCGCACACATGAGGGGGGGAGGGGGCTGTTATTCTATGTGTGGCGAGGTGGCGATGGGAATGAATAAAGGCAGACAGTATGAATTATGTACATGTGTATATATGTATATGTCTGTGTGTGTTTATATATATGTGTACATTGAGATGTATAGGTATGTATATTTGCGTGTGTGGACGTGTATGTATATGCATGTGTATGTCGGTGGGTTTGGCCATTCTTTCGTCTGTTTCCTTGCGCTACCTCGCTAACACGGGAGACAGCGACAAAGCAAAATAAAAATAAAAAAAAAAAATATATATATATATATATATATATATATATATATATATATATATATATATATATATATATATATATATTCTATTTTCGCTATGGAGCTGTGAGAGTTGATTGGTTAACTAAACTGCATTTGTACATAGATTCATTTAGTAGTGAAGTAAAGCTTGCATCCAGCAACAAGCCGACACGTCTCAGCCAGGCTTTTTGTGGATGTAAATCGCATCTGCTTGTTTATCCAGAAGGAATACATTATATGCTGGGCAGTTGGCTGTGCGTCCGCCTGCCTCTCCTGCTTGTCAAGATATCATCTTGTCACTACATCAGCGACATTTGTCACCAATAGACTCGTGTTGTGGTGGACGGCAACCACCTCCCTACCCAGCTTCTACCACTGGTCCCCCCCCCCCCCTCCCGTCTCTACAGGACTCTGTGATCGCCTCTGGTGTTTTCAAACAAGGTATTTATCTTCCCACGAACCAAAGCGAACGTATGATGCTGACACGTATTAATGCTGTATTCATCATACTGTGGCGGGGTTATCGAACCCTGTCTTTGAGGGTAAACAATATACGGTTTTGATTGTACAATTTCTTACAGCAATTTTGTTTCTGATGTTAAATGCAATGCCCCAGGACACACACAGCCAGTCCCTTGGTCTGTTTGTGTGATGGTGACTGTGACAGCAGCAGTGATGTAATGGTGGTGCTGGTGGTGATGGTGGTAGAGCTGGAAGTGGTGGTGGTGGTGGTGATGGTGGTAGAGCTGGAAGTGGTAGTGGTGGTGGTGATGGTGGTAGAGCTGGAAGTGGTAGTGGTGGTGGTGATGGTGGTAGAGCTGGAAGTGGTAGTGGTGGTGGTGATGGTGGTAGAGCTGGAAGTGGTGGTGGTGGTGGTGATGGTGGTAGAGCTGGAAGTGGTGGTGGTGGTGGTGATGGTGGTAGAGCTGGAAGTGGTAGTGGTGGTGGTGATGGTGGTAGAGCTGGAAGTGGTAGTGGTGGTGGTGATGGTGGTAGAGCTGGAAGTGGTAGTGGTGGTGGTGATGGTGGTAGAGCTGGAAGTGGTAGTGGTGGTGGTGATGGTGGTAGAGCTGGAAGTGGTAGTGGTGGTGGTGATGGTGGTAGAGCTGGAAGTGGTAGTGGTGGTGGTGATGGTGGTAGAGCTGGAAGTGGTGGTGGTGGTGGTGATGGTGGTAGAGCTGGAAGTGGTGGTGGTGGTGGTGATGGTGGTAGAGCTGGAAGTGGTAGTGGTGGTGGTGATGGTGGTAGAGCTGGAAGTGGTAGTGGTGGTGGTGATGGTGGTAGAGCTGGAAGTGGTAGTGGTGGTGGTGATGGTGGTAGAGCTGGAAGTGGTGGTGGTGGTGGTGATGGTGGTAGAGCTGGAAGTGGTAGTGGTGGTGGTGATGGTGGTAGAGCTGGAAGTGGTAGTGGTGCTAGTGACGGTAGACTTGGTGATAATCGTGGTCGTTGCAGAAATGGTGATGGTTTTAGTGGTGCTAGTGGTGGTGCTAGTGATGATAAAAGTGATGGTGATAGCGATGTTGTCAGAGATGGTGTTGGTAATAGTGATAGTGATAGTGATAGTGTTAGTGATAGTGATAGTGCTAGTGTTAATAACGGTGTTGGTGATGGTGATGGTGATAGTGATGGTGGGGATAATGACGGTTTTGGTAATGATGATTATGGTGTGATAATGATAGTGGTGGTGGTGATAGTTATGGTGGTGATAGTGATGGTGGTAACAGTGATGGTGTTGGTGATGGTGATAATGATGGTTGTGATAGTGATGGTGGTAATAATAATGGTGTTGGTGATGGTGATAGTGATAGTGGTGGTAGTGATGGTATTAATGATGGTGTTGGTGATGGTGACAATGATGGCGGTGATAGTGATGGTGGTGATAATGATGGTGTTGGTGATGGTGATAATGATTGGGGTGAGAGTGATGTGAATTGGGACAGAGCGGTGGTGGTGGAGACGGACCATCTCCATCAGAGCGGTTCTGGCCACATCATTCTCCTGATTTCTCAATTTACATGCTAATGATACAGATGATTTGTAACTTACAGTTTGTATTACATTGCTGTATATATATATATATATATATATATATATATATATATATATATATATATATATATATATATATATATATATATATATATATATATATATATATATATATATATATATATATATATATATATATATAGTAGGGTTTAGGGTCAAGTCTATTGGGAGGTGAGTTTGAATGGAGAAAAACTGGAGGAAGTGAAGTGTTTTAGATATCTGGGAGTGGATCTGGCAGCGGATGGAACCATGGAAGCGGAAGTGGATCATAGGGTGGGGGAGGGGGCGAAAATTCTGGAGGGCTTGAAGAATGTGTGGAAGTCGAGAACATTATCTCGGAAAGCAAAAATGGGTATGTTTGAAGGAATAGTGGTTCCAACAATGTTGTATGGTTGCGAGGCGTGGGCTATGAATAGAGTTGTGCGCAGGAGGATGGATGTGCTGGAAATGAGATGTTTGAGGACAATGTGTGGTGTGAGGTGGTTTGATCGAGTGAGTAACGTAAGGGTAAGAGAGATGTGTGGAAATAAAAAGAGCGTGGTTGAGAGAGCAGAAGAGGGTGTTTTGAAGTGGTTTGGGCACATGGAGAGGATGAGTGAGGAAAGATTGACCAAGAGAATATATGTGTCGGAGGTGGAGGGAGCAAGGAGAAGAGGGAGACCAAATTGGAGGTGGAAAGATGGAGTGAAAAAGATTTTGTGTGATCGGGGCCTGAACATGCAGGAGGGTGAAAGGAGGGCAAGGAATAGAGTGAATTGGAGCGATGTGGTATACCGGGGTTGACGTGCTCTCAGTGGATTGAATCAAGGCATGTGAAGCGTCTGGGGTAAACCATGGAAAGCTGTGTAGGTATGTATATTTGCGTGTGTGGACGTATGTATATACATGTGTATGGGGGGGCGGGTTGGGCCATTTCTTTCGTCTGTTTCCTTGCGCTACCTCGCAAACGCGGAAGACAGCGACAAAGTATAAAAAAAAAAAAAAATATATATATATACATATATATACATATATATATATATATATATATATATATATATATATATATATATATATATATATTTATATATATATATATATATATATATATATATATATATATATATATATATATATATATATATATATGTATATATATATATATATATATATATATATATATATATATATATATATATATATATATATATATATATATATATATATATATATGAAAGATGGAGTGAAAAAGATTTTGTGTGATCGGGGCCTGAACATGCAGGAGGGTGAAAGGAGGGCAAGGAATAGAGTGAATTGGAGCGATGTGGTATACCGGGGTTGACGTGCTGTCAGTGGATTGAATCAAGGCATGTGAAGCGTCTGGGGTAAACCATGGAAAGCTGTGTAGGTATGTATATTTGCGTGTGTGGACGTATGTATATACATGTGTATGGGGGGGAGGGTTGGGCCATTTCTTTCGTCTGTTTCCTTGCGCTACCTCGCAAACGCGGAAGACAGCGACAAAGTATAAAAAAAAAAAAAAATATATATATATACATATATATACATATATATATATATATATATATATATATATATATATATATATATATTTATATATATATATATATATATATATATATATATATATATATATATATATATATATATATATATATATATATATATATATATATATATATATATATATATATATATATATATATATGAAAGATGGAGTGAAAAAGATTTTGTGTGATCGGGGCCTGAACATGCAGGAGGGTGAAAGGAGGGCAAGGAATAGAGTGAATTGGAGCGATGTGGTATACCGGGGTTGACGTGCTGTCAGTGGATTGAATCAAGGCATGTGAAGCGTCTGGGGTAAACCATGGAAAGCTGTGGAGGTATGTATATTTGCGTGTGTGGACGTATGTATATACATGTGTATGGGGGTGGGTTGGGCCATTTCTTTCGCCTGTTTCCTTGCGCTACCTCGCAAACGCGGGAGACAGCGACAAAGCAAAAAAAAAAAAAAAAGAAAAAAAAAAAAAAAATATATATATATATATATATATATATATATATATATATATATATATATATATATATATATATATATATATATATATATATGTATATATATATGTATATATAAATATATATATATATATATATATATATATATATATATATATATATATATATATTTTCTTTCTTTTCTTTCAAACTATTCGCCATTTCCCGCATTAGCGAGGTAGCGTTAAGAACAGAGGACTGGGCCTTTGAGGGAATACCCTCACCTGGCCGAATTCTCTGTTCCTTCTTTTAGAAAAAAAAAAAAAATAAAAAATAAAAAAAAAAAAAAAAAAAACGAGAGGGGAGGATTTCCAGCCCCCCACTCCCTCCCCTTTTAGTCGCCTTCTACGACACGCAGGGAATACGTGGGAAGTATTCTTTCTCCCCTATCCCCAGGGATAATATATATATATATATATATATATATATATATATATATATATATATATATATATATATATATATATATATATATATATGTATATATATATATATATATATATATATATATATATATATATATATATATATATATATATATATATATGTATGTATATATATATATATATATATATATATATATATATATATATATATATATATATATATATATATATATATATATATATATATATATATATATACATATATATATATATATATATATATATATATATATATATATATATATATATATATATATATATATATATATATATATATATATATATATATATATATGTATATATATATATATATATATATATATATATATATATATATATATATATATATATATATATATATATATATATATATATATATATATATATATATATATATATATATATATATACATATATATATATATATATATATATATATATATATATATATATATATATATATATATATATATATATATATATATATATATATATATTATTATTATATTTTTTTTATTATACTTTGTCGCTGTCTCCCGCGTTTGCGAGGTAGCGCAAGGAAACAGACGAAAGAAATGGCCCAACCCTCCCCCCCATACACATGTATATACATACGTCCACACACGCAAATATACATACCTACACAGCTTTCCATGGTTTACCCCAGACGCTTCACATGCCCTGCTTCAATCCACTGAGAGCACGTCAACCCCGGTATACCACATCGCTCCAATTCACTCTATTCCTTGCCCTCCTTTCACCCTCCTGCATGTTCAGGCCCCGATCACACAAAATCTTTTTCACTCCATCTTTCCACCTCCAATTTGGTCTCCCTCTTCTCCTTGTTCCCTCCACCTCCGACACATATATCCTCTTGGTCAATCTTTCCTCACTCATCCTCTCCATGTGCCCAAACCACTTCAAAACACCCTCTTCTGCTCTCTCAACCACGCTCTTTTTATTTCCACACATCTCTCTTACCCTTACGTTACTCACTCGATCAAACCACCTCACACCACACATTGTCCTCAAACATCTCATTTCCAGCACATCCATCCTCCTGCGCACAACTCTATCCATAACCCACGCCTCGCAACCATACAACATTGTTGGAACCACTATTCCTTCAAACATACCCATATTTGCTTTCCGAGATAATGTTCTCGACTTCCACACATTCTTCAAGGCCCCCAGGATTTTCGCCCCCTCCCCCTCCCTATGATCCACTTCCGCTTCCATGGTTCCATCCGCTGCCAGATCCACTCCCAGATATCTAAAACACTTCACTTCCTCCAGTTTTTCTCCATTCAAACTCACCTCCCAATTGACTTGACCCTCAACCCTACTGTACCTAATAACCTTGCTCTTATTCACATTTACTCTTAACTTTCTTCTTCCACACACTTTTCCAAACTCAGTCACCAGCTTCTGCAGTTTCTCACATGAATCAGCCACCAGCGCTGTATCATATATATATATATATATATATATATATATATATATATATATATATATATATATATATATATATATATATATATATATATATATATATGTATATATATATATATATATATATATATATATATTTTTTTTTTTTTTTTTTTTTTATACTTTGTCGCTGTCTCCCGCGTTTGCGAGGTAGCGCAAGGAAACAGACGAAAGAAATGGCCCAACCCCCCCCCCCCCATACACATGTACATACACACGTCCACACACGCAAATATACATACCTACACAGCTTTCCATGGTTTACCCCAGACGCTTCACATGCCTTGCTTCAATCCACTGACAGCACGTCAACCCCTGTATACCACATGACTCCAATTCACTCTATTTCTTGCCCTCCTTTCACCCTCCTGCATGTTCAGGCCCCGATCACACAAAATCTTTTTCACTCCATCTTTCCACCTCCAATTTGGTCTCCCTCTTCTCCTCGTTCCCTCCACCTCCGACACATATATCCTCTTGGTCAATCTCTCCTCACTCATTCTCTCCATGTGCCCAAACCATTTCAAAACACCCTCTTCTGCTCTCTCAACCACGCTCTTTTTATTTCCACACATCTCTCTTACCCTTACGTTACTTACTCGATCAAACCACCTCACACCACACATTGTCCTCAAACATCTCATTTCCAGCACATCCATCCTCCTGCGCACATCTCTATCCATAGCCCACGCCTCGCAACCATACAGCATTGTTGGAACCACTATTCCCTCAAACATACCCATTTTTGCTTTCCGAGATAATGTTCTCGACTTCCACACATTTTTCAAGGCTCCCAAAATTTTCGCCCCCTCCCCCACCCTATGATCCACTTCCGCTTCCATGGTTCCATCCGCTGACAGATCCACTCCCAGATATCTAAAACACTTCACTTCCTCCAGTTTTTCTCCATTCAAACTCACCTCCCAATTGACTTGACCCTCACCCCTACTGTACCTAATAACCTTGCTCTTATTCACATTTACTCTCAACTTTCTTCTTCCACACACTTTACCAAACTCAGTCACCAGCTTCTGCAGTTTCTCACATGAATCAGCCACCAGCGCTGTATCATCAGCGAACAACAATTGACTCACTTCCCAAGCTCTCTCATCCCCAACAGACTTCATACTTGCCCCTCTTTCCAGGACTCTTGCATTTACCTCCCTTACAACCCCATCCATAAACAAATTAAACAACCATGGAGACATCACACACCCCTGCCGCAAACCTACATTCACTGAGAACCAATCACTTTCCTCTCTTCCTACACGTACACATGCCTTACATCCTCGATAAAAACTTTTCACTGCTTCTAACAACTTGCCTCCCACACCATATATTCTTAATACCTTCCACAGAGCATCTCTATCAACTCTATCATATGCCTTCTCCAGATCCATAAATGCTACATACAAATCCATTTGCTTTTCTAAGTATTTCTCACATACATTCTTCAAAGCAAACACCTGATCCACACATCCTCTACCACTTCTGAAACCGCACTGCTCTTCCCCAATCTGATGCTCTGTACATGCCTTCACCCTCTCAATCAATACCCTCCCATATAATTTACCAGGAATACTCAACAAACTTATACCTCTGTAATTTGAGCACTCACTCTTATCCCCTTTGCCTTTGTACAATGGCACTATGCACGCATTCCGCCAATCCTCAGGCACCTCACCATGAGTCATACATACATTAAATAACCTTACCAACCAGTCAACAATACAGTCACCCCCTTTCTTAATAAATTCCACTGCAATACCATCCAAACCTGCTGCCTTGCCGGCTTTCATCTTCCGCAAAGCTTTTACTACCTCTTCTCTGTTTACCAAATCATTTTCCCTAACCCTCTCACTTTGCACACCACCTCGACCAAAACACCCTATATCTGCCACTCTGTCATCAGACACATTCAACAAACCTTCAAAATACTCATTCCATCTCCTTCTCACATCACCGCTACTTGTTATCACCTCCCCATTTACGCCCTTCACTGAAGTTCCCATTTGCTCCCTTGTCTTACGCACCCTATTTACCTCCTTCCAGAACATCTTTTTATTCTCCCTAAAATTTACTGATAGTCTCTCACCCCAACTCTCATTTGCCCTTTTTTTCACCTCTTGCACCTTTCTCTTGACCTCCTGTCTCTTTCTTTTATACTTCTCCCACTCAATTGCATATATATATATATATATATATATATATATATATATATATACAGGCAGCAGGTTTGGATGGTATTGCAGTGGAATTTATTAAAAAAGGGGGTGACTGTATTGTTGACTGGTTGGTAAGGTTATTTAATGTATGTATGACTCATGGTGAGGTGCCTGAGGATTGGCGGAATGCGTGCATAGTGCCATTGTACAAAGGCAAAGGGGATAAGAGTGAGTGCTCAAATTACAGAGGTATAAGTTTGTTGAGTATTCCTGGTAAATTATATGGGAGGGTATTGATTGAGAGGGTGAAGGCATGTACAGAGCATCAGATTGGGGAAGAGCAGTGTGGTTTCAGAAGTGGTAGCGGATGTGTGGATCAGGTGTTTGCTTTGAAGAATGTATGTGAGAAATACTTAGAAAAGCAAATGGATTTGTATGTAGCATTTATGGATCTGGAGAAGGCTATGATAGAGTTGATAGAGATGCTCTGTGGAAGGTATTAAGAATATATGGTGTGGGAGGCAAGTTATTAGAAGCAGTGAAAAGTTTTTATCGAAGATGTAAGGCATGTGTACGTGTAGGAAGAGAGGAAAGTGACTGGTTCTCAGTGAATGTAGGTTTGCGGCAGGGGTGTGTGATGTCTCCATGGTTGTTTAATTTGTTTATGGGTAGGGTTGTTAGGGAGGTGAATGCAAGAGTTTTGGAAAGAGGGGCAAGTATGAAGTCTGTTGGGGATGAGAGAGCTTGGGAAGTGAGTCAGTTGTTGTTCGCTGATGATACAGCGCTGTTGGCTGATTCATGTGAGAAACTGCAAAAGCTGGTGACTGAGTTTGGTAAAGTGTGTGAAAGAAGAAAGTTAAGAGTAAATGTGAATAAGAGCAAGGTTATTAGGTACGGTAGGGTTGAGGGTCAAGTCAATTGGGAGGTGAGTTTGAATGGAGAAAAACTGGAGGAAGTGAAGTGTTTTAGATATCTGGGAGTGGATCTGGCAGCGGATGGAACCATGGAAGCGGAAGTGGATCATAGGGTGGGGGAGGGGGCGAAAATTCTGGGAGCCTTGAAGAATGTGTGGAAGTCGAGAACATTATCTCGGAAAACAAAAATGGGTATGTTTGAAGGAATAGTGGTTCCAAAAATGTTGTATGGTTGCGATGCGTGGGCTATGGATAGAGTTGTGCGCAGGAGGATGGATGTGCTGGAAATGAGATGTTTGAGGACAATGTGTGGTGTGAGGTGGTTTGATCGAGTAAGTAACGTAAAGGTAAGAGAGATGTGTGGAAATAAAAAGAGCGTGGTTGAGAGAGCAGAAGAGGGTGTTTTGAAATGGTTTGGGCACATGGAGAAAATGAGTGAGGAAAGATTGACCAAGAGGATATATGTGTCGGAGGTGGAGGGAACAAGGAGAAGAGGGAGACCAAATTGGAGGTGGAAAGATGGAGTGAAAAAGATTTTGTGTGATCGGGGCCTGAACATGCAGGAGGGTGAAAGGCATGCAAGGAATAGAGTGAATTGGAGCGATGTGGTATACCGGGGTTGACGTGCTGTCAGTGGATTGAATCAAGGCATGTGAAGCGTCTGGGGTAAACCATGGAAAGCTGTGGAGGTATGTATATTTGCGTGTGTGGACGTGTGTATATACATGTGTATGGGGGTGGGTTGGGCCATTTCTTTCGTCTGTTTCCTTGCGCTACCTCGCAAACGCGGGAGACAGCGACAAAGCAAAAAAAAAAAAAATATATATATATATATATATATATATATATATATATATATATATATATATATATATATATATATATATATGTATATATATATATATATATATATATATATATATATATATATATATATATATATATATTTTTTTTTTTTTTTTTTTGCTTTGTCGCTGTCTCCCGCATTTGCGAGGTAGCGCAAGGAAACAGACGAAAGAAATGGCCCAACCCATATATATATATATTATCCCTGGGGATAGGGGAGAAAGAATACTTCCCACGTATTCCCTGCGTGTCGTAGAAGGCGACTAAAAGGGAAGGGAGCTGGAGGCTGGAAATCCTCCCCTCATTTTTTTTTTTTTTCCAAAAGAAGAAACAGAGAAAGGGGCCAGGTGAGGATATTCCCTCAAAGGCCCAGTCCTCATCCTCTGTTCTTAACGCTACCTCGCTAATGCGGGAAATGGCGATTAGTATAAAAAATGAAAATATATATATATATATATATATATATATATATATATATATATATATATATATATATATATATATATATATATACATATATAAGTAAAGGAACATATAAATGTATCCTTTTGTTCTTATAGCATTAGAGAGATGAAGGAATATGAAGAGAAGGACATGGACAGACAGTAGAGTGTATATACATATCAATTTATTATGTTTAATCGCCGATTCCCGCATCAGCGAGGTGGCGCCAGGAAGCAGACGAAGAACGTCCCATCCACTCATATACGTATATATATACATAAACGCCCATTCACGTACATATACATACATATGCATATACATAACAACATACACACGCATACACACACAAACCCACATATATATATATATATATATATATATATATATATATATATATATATATATATATATATATATATATATATATATATATATATATATATATATATATATATATATAAATATATATATATATATATATATATATATATATATATATATATATATATATATATATATATATATATATATATATATATATATATATATATTTATATATATATATATATATATATATATATATATATATATATATATATATATATATATATATATATATATATATATATATATATATATATATATATATATATATAGAAACTGAGAAACTGCAGAAGCTGGTGACTCGGAAAGCAAAAATGGCTGTTTGAAGGAATAGTGGTTCCAACAATGTTGTATGGTTGCGAGGCATGGGCTATGGGTAGAGTAGTGCGCAGGAGGGTGGATGTGCTGGAAATGAGATGTTTGAGGACAATATGTGGTGTGAGGTGGTTTGATCGAGTAAGTAATGTAAGGGTAAGAGAGATGAGTGGAAATAAAATGAGCGTGGTTGAGAGAGCAGATGAGGGTGTTTTGAAATGGTTTGGGCACATGGAGAGAATGAGTGAGAAAAGATTGACCAAGAGGATATATGTGTCGGAGGTGGAGGGAACGAGGAGAAGTGGGAGACCAAATTGGAGGTGGAAAGATGGAGTGAAAAAGATTTTGAGTGATCGGGGCTTGAACATACAGGAGGGTGAAAGGCGGGTAAGGAATAGAGTGAATTGGATCGATGTGGTATACCGGGATCGACGTGCTGTCAATGATTGAATCAGGGCGTGTGAAGCGTCTGGGGTAAACCATGGAAAGTTCTTCGGGGCCTGGATGTGGAAAGGGAGCTGTGGTTTCGAACATTATTGCATGGCAGCTAGAGACTGAGTGTGAATGAATGGGGCCTTTGTTGTCCTTTCCTAGCTCTACCTCGCACACATGAGGGGGGAGGGGGATGTTATTCCATGTGTCGCGAGGTGGCGATGGGAATGAATAAAGGCAGTGTAAATTGTGTGCATGTGTATATATGTATATGTCTGTGTGTGTATATATATGTGTACATTGAGATGTATGGGTATGTATATTTGCGTGTGGGGACGTGTATGTATATACATGTGTATGGGGGTGAGCTGGGCCATTTCTTTCGTCTGTTTCCTTGCGCTACCTCGCAAACGCTGGAGACAGCGACAAAGCAAAATAAATATAGCTATAAATATATATATATATATATATATATATATATATATATATATATATATATATATATATATATATATATATATATATATATATATATATATATATATATATATATGTATATCCCTGGGGATAGGGGAAAGAGAATACTTCCCACGCATTCATCATGTGTCGCAGAAGGCGACTAAAGGGAACCGGAGCGGGAGGCTAGAAACCCTCCCGTCCTTGTATTTTAACTTTCTAAGAGGGGAACCAGAAGGAGTCACGCGGGGAATGCTCATCCTCCTTGAAGGCTCAGATTGGGGTTTCTAAATGCCTTTGGATGTAACCAAGATGAGAAAAAAGGAGAGATGGGTAGTATGTTTGAGGAAAGGTACCTGGATGTTTTTGCTCTGAGTGAAACGAAGCTCAAGGGTAAAAGGGAAAAGTGGTTTGGGAATGTTTTGGGAGTAAAGTCAGGGGTTGGTGAGAGGACAAGAGCAAGGGAGGGAGTAGCACTACTCCTGAAACAGGAGTGGTGGGAGCATGTGATAGAGTGTAAAAAGTGAACTCTAGATTGACATGGGTAAAACTGAAAGGGAATGAGAAGGGCATGAGAAGAAAGATCATGAGAGGCAAGTGTTTTGGGAGCAGCTGAGTGAATGTGTTAGTAGTTTTGATGCAGGAGACCGGGTTATAGTGATGGGTGATTTAAATGCAAAGGTGAGTAATGTGGCAGTTGAGGGAATAATTGGTGTACATGGGGTGCTCAGTGATGTAAATGGAAATGGTGTAGAGTTTGTAGATTTATGTGCTGAAAAAGGACTGGTGATTAGGAATACCTTTTTTAAAAAGAGAGATATACATAAGTATACGTATGTAAGTAGGAGAGATGGCCAGAGAGCGTTATTGGATTACTTGTTAATTGATAGGCGCGCGAAAGAGAAACTTTTGGACGTTAATGTACTGAGAGGTGCAACTGGTGGGATGTCTGATCATTATCTTGTGGAGGCGAAGGTGAAGATTTGTAGAGGTTTTCAGAAAAGAGGAGAGAATGTTGGGGTTAAAAGAGTGGTGAGAGTCAGAGAGCTTGGGAAGGAGACTTGTGTGAGGAAGTACCAGGAGAGACTGAGTACAGAATGGAAGAAGGTGAGAACAAAGGATGTAAGGGGAGTGGGGTAGGAATAGGAAGTTTATAGGGATGCAGTGATGGCTTGCGCAAAAGATGCTTGTGGCATGAGAAGCATGGGAGGTGGGCAAATTAGAAAGGGTAGTGAGTGGTGGGATGAAGAAGTAAGATTATTAGTGAAAGAGAAAAGAGAGGCATTTGGACGAGTTTTGCAGGAAAATAATGCAAATGAGTGGGAGATGCATAAAAGAAAGAGGCAGGAGGTCAAGAGAAAGGCGCAAGAGGTAAAAAAGAGGGCAAATGAGAGTTGGGGTGAGAGAGTATCATTAAATTTTAGGGAGAAAGATGTTTTGGAAGATGTTTTGGAAGGAGGTAAATAAAGTGCGTAAGACGAGGGAACAAATGGGAACTTCATTGAAGGGGGCTAATGGGTAGGTGATAACAAGTAGTGGTGATGTGAGAAGGAGATGGAGTGAGTATTTTGAAGGTTTGTTGAATATGTTTGATGCTAGAGTGGCAGATATAGGATGTTTTGGTCCAGGTGGTGTGCAAAGTGAGAGGGTTAGGGAGAATGATTTGGTAAACAGAGAAGAGGTAGTAAAAGCTTTGCGGAAGATGAAAGCCGGCTAGGCAGTGGGTTTGGATGGTATTACAGCGGAATTTATTAAAAAAGGGGGTGACTCTATTGTTGACTGGTTGGTAAGGTTATTTAATGTATGTGTCACTCACGGTGAGGTGCCTGAGGATTGGCGGAATGCTTGCATAGTGCCATTGTACAAAGGCAAAGGGGATAAGAGTGAGTGCTCAAATTACAGAGGTATAAGTTTATTGAGTATTCCTGGGAAATTATATGGGAGGGTATTGATTGAAAGGGCGAAGGGCGTGCAAGGAATAGAGTGAATTGGTTCGATGTGGTGTTCCTAGGTCGACGTGCTGTCAGTGGATTGAACCAGGGCATGTGAAGCGTCTGGGGTAAACCATGGAAAGTTGTGTGAGGCCTGGATGTGGAAAGGGAGCTGTGCTTTCGGTGCTTTATTACATGACAGCTAGAGACTGAGTGTGAAAGAATGGGGCCTTTGTTGTCTTTTCCAAGCGCTACCTCGCACACATGAGGGGGGAGGGGGTTGTCATTTAATGTGTGGCGGGGTGGCGATAGGAATGAATAAAGGCAGACAGTATGAATTATATACATGTGTATATATGTATATGTCTGTGTGTGTATATATATGTATACGTTGAGATGTATAGTATAAATATTTGCGTGTGTGGACGTGTATGTATATACATGTGCATGTGGGTGGGTTGGGCCATTCTTTCGTGTGTTTCCTTGCGCTACTTCGCTAACGCGACAAAGCAATATATATATATATATATATATATATATATATATATATATATATATATATATATTTTTTTTTTTTTTTTTGTCGCTGTCTCCCGCGTTTGCGAGGTAGCGCAAGGAAACAGACGAAAGAAATGGCCCAACCCACCCCCATACACATGTATATACATATACGTCCACACACGCAAATATATATACCTACACAGCTTTCCATGGTTTACCCCAGACGCTTCACATGCCCTGACTCAATCCACTGACAACACGTCAACCCCGGTATACCACATCGAACCAATTCACTATATTCCTTGCCCTCCTTTCACCCTCTTGCATATTCAGGCCCCGATCACACAAAATCTTTTTCACTCCATCTTTCCACCTCCAATTTGGTCTCCCACTTCTCGTTTCCTCCACCTCCGACACATATATCCTCTTGGTCAATCTTTCCTCACTCATTCTCTCCATGTGACCAAACCATTTCAAAATACCCTCCTCTGCTCTCTCAACCACGCTCTTTTTATTTCCACACATCTCTCTTACCCTTACGTTACTTACTCGATCAAACCACCTCACACCACACACTGTCCTCAAACATCTCATTTCCAGCACATCCACCCCCCTGCGCACAACTCTATCCATAGCCCACGTCTCGCAACCATACAACATTGTTGGAACCACTATTCCTTCAAACATACCCATTTTTGCTTTCCGAGATAATGTTCTCGACTTCCACACATTCTTCAAGGCTCCCAGGATTTTCGCCCCCTCCCCCACCCTATGATCCACTTCCGCTTCCATGGTTCCATCCGCTGCCAGATCCACTCCCAGATATCTAAAACACTTTACCTCCTCCAGTTTTTCTCCATTCAAACTTATCTCCTAATTGACTTGACCCTCAACCCTACTGTACCTAATAACCTTGCTCTTATTCACATTTACTCTTAACTTTCTTCTTTCACACACTTTACCAAACTCAGTCACCAGCTTCTGCAGTTTCTCACATGAATCAGCCACCAGCGCTGTATCATCAGCGAACAACAACTGACTCACTTCCCAAGCTCTCTCATCCACAACAGACTTCATACTTGCCCCTCTTTCCAAAACTCTTGCATTCACCTCCCTAACAACCCCATCCATAAACAAATCAAACAACCATGGAGACATCACACACCCCTGCCGCAAACCTACATTCACTGAAAACCAATCACTTTCCTCTCTTCCTACACGTACACATGCCTTACATCCTCGATAAAAACTTTTCACTGCTTCTAACAACTTGCCTCCCACACCATATATTCTTAACACCTTCCACAGAGCATCTCTATCAACTCTATCATATGCCTTCTCCAGATCCATAAATGCTACATACAAATCCATTTGCTTTTCTAAGTATTTCTCACATACATTCTTCAAGGCAAACACCTGATCCACACATCCTCTACCACTTCTGAAACCACACTGCTCTTCCCCAATCTGATGCTCTGTACATGCCTTCACCCTCTCAATCAATACCCTCCCATATAATTTACCAGGAATACTCAACAAACTTATACCTCTGAAATTTGTGCACTCACTCTTATCCCCTTTGCCTTTGTACAGTGGCACTATGCACGCATTCCGCCAATCCTCAGGCACTTCACCATGAGTCATACATACATTAAATAACCTTACCAACCAGTCAATAATGCAGTCACCCCTTTTTTAATAAATTCCACTGCAATATCATCCAAACCTGCTGCCTTGCCGGCTTTCATCTTCCGCAAAGCTTTTACTATATATATATATATATATATATATATATATATATATATATATATATATATATATATATATATATATATATATATATATATATGCAGTAAGTACACATGTGTATATAAGATTCAGGTAAAACCAAAAGGAACCGGAAAATTTGAAGTTCCCATCGCCCTCGTATAGTTACATGTGTGGCTGGTGAATGAATCAAGAAACAGGTGAAGGGATTAGGCCTTAGGTCACCATCGACGACCTCATCCTCTCTCACGTTACAGAGTCAGGTCACATACAAAGTTATCTGATTTATATATACCAAAATTTCGATTCATATGTATATCTCTATTATGTTTGGTGAAAAAAAGATTCAACAATATTTCTATCCATTATTGATTCAATGTAACCTTAGCATTGCTTCACTTAATTGGATGATCAAGATCTTTAAGGTGGACGAAAGTTGCATTAAATTCTTGACCATACCTATCGCTGGTTTTCTGTTATTTAAACCTGACAATATGAACCTTACCAATTTGACCAATGTAATCGTGATCACACTCTTTACTACAGGATATACTGTATTCATAATCCTTCCCCTGTACAGAGTGTGATCAATTGTACGTTGGTCAGACTATTAAGGTTCCTAATATTATGGTGAAACACTATAAAACATAAGCAGTAATAAGGAGGAAAGTCCTTCAATGGATAAAAGATTATCCCAATTAAGGGAACAGAGGATGCATGTCAGAGGAGCCTTCTCCAGGTGGGTCGAGGTGACCAGTGGAGTGCCACAAGGTTCTGTTCTGGGACCATCATTAATCTTCTTGATCAATATCAAATGATTTGCCTGAAGGTGTGGACTCCTACCTGACTATGTTTGCAGATGATGCAAAGGTCACGAGGGAAGTGAAAAACAAGGAAGACTGCATCACTTTACTAGGGGATCTAAACAGGCTCCAAAGTTTGGTCTCATAAATGGTTGAGTTTCATCCCGAGCAAGTACAAAGTGCCTCAGATTTTAGACATGATTCTAGGTACATTCACGCCACTGAATAAGAACATGATCTTCATTTCTTTCTAGCAGTTATAGTTTTTGAGATAATGCACTTAACAATAAATGTACTTCTCATGGGGATAGATACTTCTTAACTGAGCTTACAATGTGTGCTTGTACACAATGTACTTCTCATGGGGATAGATACTTCTTAACTGAGCTTACAATGTGTGCTTGTACACAATGTACTTCTCATGGGGATAGATACTTCTTAACCGAGCTTACAATGTGTGCTTGTACACAATGTACTTCTCATGGGGATAGATACTTCTTAACCGAGCTTACAATGTGTGCTTGTACACAATGGCATCAAATATGGATCGGTCCTAATTGGTCACTCAACTAAGATGACTGAACAGCAGGACACAATCGCCCTGGTCTTACACAAGATATCATACCACCATCACCAATGGTTAATGTGTGTGGATCTTAAGATAGTGAATTTTCTCCTGGGTCAGCAGAGTGGATACACCAAGTATCCTTGCTTTATCTGTCTCTGGGATAGTAGAGCTGAGGATGAGCACTGGCTGAGGAAACAATGGTCGCTGAGAGAAAACTTGGTGGTTGGAGCAAAGAATGTAATCGCAGAACCCTTGGTTGACAGAGATAAGATCATTTTACCACCACTGCACATCGTACTAGGTCTGATGAAACACTTTGTGAAGGCTTTGAACAAAGAAGGTTTGACTACATAGGCAGAAAACTTCCAGCGCTGATCATGGAGAAGGTGAAGGCAGGTATTTTCGACGGGTCACAATCATGGAACTCATGAAAGACCCACATTTCCAAGATTCAATGACCAATACTGAGGCAGAGGCATGGTCTTCGTTCATTGTGGTTGTAAGGAACTTTCTTGGGAACCATAAAGTAGATAACTACCCTGAACTAGTGGAGAACCTGATCTCTTCTTTCCGTCAACTTGGCTGTAAAATGACCATCAAAGTGCATTACCTCCACACCCACTTGCATCGTTTCCCAGACAACCTTGGTGACCTAAGTGAGGAACAGGGTCAACGACTCCACCAAGATTTAAGAACCATGGGAGAAAGATACCGGGGACACTGGGATACCCATACCGGGGACACTGGGATACCCATACCGGGGACACTGGGATATCCATACCGGGGACACTGGGATACCCATACCGGGGACACTGGGATGCCCATATAATGGCGGCTGACCATTCAATGTGATTGTTCTGGGTCAGCTCACCGCAAGAAGTCCTTGAACCGCCGCTTTCGTGGGATGTCTGAGTAGCTGAACATTGTAACAACGATATATAACTTACTATGCATGATTGACCATTATCCGATTTCATGGATGTAATCTAATCATATTTAAACAAATTCTACTTGTATGAAGCCATATGTATCATAGGTGGAGGGAACAAGGAGAAGCGGGAGACCAAATTGAAGATGGAAGGATGAAGTGAAACAGATTTTGAGCGATCGGGGCCTGAACATACAGGAGGGTGAAAGGCGTGTAAGGAATAGAGTGAATTGGAACGATGTGGTACACCGGGGTCGACGTGCTGTCAATGGATTGAACCAGGGTATGTGAAGCGTCTGGGGTAAACCATGGAAAGGTCTGTGTAAGGAAGCTGTGTTTTCGGTGCATTACACATGACAGCTAGAGACTGAGTCTGTTTTTCTGGCGCTACCTCTCTGAAGGAGGGGGTAGTGATTCTGTTTCCTGTAAGGCAGGATGGTGCCAGGAATAGATGAAGGCAAGCAAGTATGAATATTTGCATATCTATCTATCTATCTATCTATCTATCTATCTATCCATCTATCTATCTATCTATCTATCTATCTATCTATCCATCTATCTATCTATCTATCTATCTATCTATCTATCTATCTATATATATATATATATATATATATATATATATATATATATATATATATATATAAATTATTCGTTTGGCAGCAGGTAGAGAGGAGGGAGGTGGATGGGAGGGGGGGGGGGATAAGGGGGGTAACAGTGAGTAACCACCAGCCATCCTCCTCAGTGTCACTCACTGTATCTTGCTTGCTGGTTGGGCAGGGGGCTGCCTGGCCACCCGCCAGCAGTGACTGGCGATAAAGAGGCGGCAGTGACTGGAGGTCGAGATAGGACAGTGAATGATGGATGCTCAAGGTCGTGCAGTGAGCAGTGACGAGGTATGTGAGCAGTGACGAGGCATGTGAGCAGTGACGGGTCCTGGGCACTGGGGGTGATTAGACAGTGATGAAGGTAGGAACAGACTGTGAGCAGTGACAGAGATAAAAGAGGTGCATTCTGAGATACACTTGACCCCATGTCAAAGGTCAAGTTACACTATGAAGATAAAGGTGAAGTTTGCCTAGTGAAATAAACTTGATCGAGGTCAAAGGTAAGTTGAAGTTTGAAACAGACTTGTCCTGGGTCAGAGACCAGGGTACATCGTGAAATATACTTGTCCTGGATAAGAGGTCAAAGCATAGCTTAAACGAGACAAGTCTATATCTCCCTGGTCTCTGACCACGAAAAGTCTGTTTCAAACAGCACTTTGACCTTCGACCCAGATCAAAATTACATTATACTGAAAAAAAAGACTTTAACTCTGGTCCCAGATGCATTGATGTCCTGAGTCAGAGGTCAAGGCACATTGTGATGTAGATATGTCTTGGGTCGGAGGTCAAGGCTCACTTTGATATAGGTATGTTTTAGGTCAGAGGTCAAGGCAGGTTGTGATATAGATATGTTCAAGGTCAGAGGTCAAGGTACACTATGATATATATGTCTTGGATCAGAGGTCAAGGTACACCGTGCTATAGATATGTCCTGGGTTAGAGGTCAAGGTACAATATGATATAGATATGTCCTGGGTTAGAGGTCAAGGCACACTATGATGTCTTAGGTCAGAGGTCAAGATACACTGATAAGCTAACTGCTTTTATAGAACAGCTTTGTTGATTCCAATGAGAATCTGACTGATGTTTTAATTAACTTCCATAACTTTGGTTTATGCTCCCGAGAGCTGGCTGCTTGTGTGCCCCCAACAGTAGCTAGACCATGAAATACTCGGCAAGCTGCTGCGTCACATGATTATTGTCTGGCCATCAGCAGATCAAAGGTGGGCCGTTTTGATATCTGCTTCTTTCCCTATACGTCGAAGCTTTGGAACTCTTTCTCAAGTCTTCTTCTGTAACTATGACCTGGCACATCTTAAAAGACAAGTTTTTCACTTCCTCAAAAATTCGTAAATACTTTCCCTTGTCTTTTCTTTTTTCTCTTTCTTAAATCTCTCTATATTTCAATTATGGCCTGGCTTTGAAGTGAGTTTTGTCCGTGACTGGATCCTTCAGAGTAAGAAGTAAATCAAAAAATGCTCTGGTCCATAAAACAATTTTTTTTATACCACATTTCTTCTTTGATATTGTCTCAATATCTATGTGATTCATAACTGAATATGGCACCAGCAAGAGTAGAAACGCCACCTCTGTAATTGCATTCGCTGCAGAAAAAATTAAGACTCTTAGAGAACTGGGTAAGAACTGACCATACGAATGGACATAAACAAAGCCCTTGATAAAAAATATGGACGATAGATAATTACAGTTGGGCAGACCCGATATCTCAGCGTGCAGTGTCCTTGGGCAACATGCTGCCGAAATCATCATCAACTTTTACCATCACCAAAATTTCCTTTAACTTGCGAGGGTCGTCTGCAGGGCAGCGTCCTGTCACCACCATTGTTTGCATCTTGCACGGCAGACATTCTTCCAAGACCAGCCAGTGGCAACATGACGGAGGATATCACGAGCGCACACGATGCCACTAACATGAAAGTTGTATACAACACCACTCCCCAGACACACCCATTGAGCTCCACTCTCCCGACACACCCACTGAGCCCCACTCCCCAGACACACCCATTGAGTTCCACTCTCCCGACACACCCACTGAGCCCCACTCCCCAGACACACCCACTGAGCTCCACTCTCCAGACACACCCACTGAGCCCCACTCCCTAGACACAACCACTGAGCTTCACTCTCCAGATACACCCACTGAGCTCCACTCTCCCGACACACCCACTGAGCCCCACTCCCCAGATACACCCACTGAGCTCCACTCTCCCGACACACCCACTGAGCCCCACTCCCCAGACACACCCACTGAGCCCCACTCCCCAGACACACCCACTGAGCTCCACTCTCCAGACACACCCACTAAGCCCCACTCCCCAGACACACCTACTGAGCTCCACTCTCCAGACACACCCACTGAGCCCCACTCCCCAGACACACCCACTGAGCCCCACTCCCCAGACACACCCACTGAGCTCCACTCTCCCGACACACCCACTGAGCCCCACTCCCCAGACACACCCACTGAGCCCCACTCCCCAGATACACCTACTGAGCTCCACTCTCCAGACACACCCACTGAGCCCCACTCCCCAGACACACCAACTGAACTCCACTCTCCAGACACATCCACTGAGCTCCACTCTCCAGACACATCCACTGAGCTCCACTCTCCAGACACACCCACTGAGCCCCACTCCCCAGACACACCCACTGAGCCCCACTCCCCAGACACACCAACTGAACTCCACTCTCCAGACACACCCACTGAGCCCCACTCCCCAGACACACCCACTGAGCTCCACTCCCCAGACACACCCACTGAGCTCCACTCTCCAGACACATCCACTGAGCTCCACTCTCCAGACACACCCACTGAGCTCCACTCCCCAGACACACCTACTGAGCTCCACTCCCCAGACACACCCACTGAGCCCCATTCCCCAGACACACCCACTGAGCTCCACTCCCCAGACACACCCACTGAGCCCCACTCTCCAGACACACCCACTGAGCTCCACTCCCCAGACACACCCACTGAGCTCCACTCCCCAGACACACCCACTGAGCTCCACTCCCCAGACACACCCACTGAGCTCCACTCTCCAGACACACCCACTGAGCTCCACTCCCCAGACACATCTACTGACCCCACTCCCCAGACACACCCACTGAGCGCCACTCCCCAGACACACCCATTGAGTCCCACTCCCCAGACACACCCACTGAGCCCCACTCCCCAGACACACCCACTGAGCTCCACTCCCCAAACACACCCACTGAGCCCCACTCCCCAAACACACCCACTGAGCTCCACTCTCCAAACACATCCACTGAGCCCCACTCCCCAGACACACCAACTGAGCTCCACTCTCCAGACACACCCACTGAGCTCCTCTCTCTAGACACACCTACTGAGCCCACTCCCCAGACACAGCCACTGAGCCCCACTCCCCAGACACACCCACTGAGCTCCACTCTCCAGACACATCCACTGAGCTCCACTCCCCAGACACACCCACTGAGCTCCACTCTCCAAACACACCCACTGAGCCCCTTTCCCCAGACACACCAACTGAACTCCACTCTCCAGACACCCCCACTGAGCCCCACTCTCCAGATACACCCAGTGAGCTCCACTCTCCAGACACGCCCACTGAGCCCCACTCCCCAGACACACCCACTGAGCTCCACTCTCCAGACACACCCACTGAGCTCCATTCCCCAGACACACCCACTGAGCTCCACTCTCCAGATACACCCACTGAGCCCCACTCCCCAGACACACCCACTGAGCTCCATTCTCCAGACACACCCACTGAGCTCCACTCCCCAGACACACCCACTGAGCTCCACTCCCCAGACACACCCACTGAGCCCCACTCCCCAGACACACCCACTGAGCCCCACTCCCCAGACGGGAAGACAGCAACGGATATGATAAACCCAGGATAACACAGAAACAAATATGATAAACCCTGGATAACACAGCAACAGTTATGATTCACCCAGGATAACACAGCAACATATATGATAAACCCAGGATAACACAGCAAGATATATGATAAACCCAGGATAACACAGCAACAGGGAGGGTCACACATTCGTGAGACCTGATGATAAGGAACATCGTCCAAGGAACACCACAGGAGAAGCGGCCTTAACGTGTATGTTAGTAACATTGACACAGACACACAACATGCACCTGCTGGAGGTACATTGCTCCCCATCCTGACCTCCTCCCCCACACTGACACACCCATGCATTCACACAACCACACACGGTGTACCGGTCCTGACCCAGTCACGGTCCCCACCCAGGCTCGAGGGCAGACGTTCAAACCTCATTGTGGCAGTCGGTCCACAGTCATTTCAGCTGTTCATCCACCCCTGGGAGTTGGTCAATAAAATTTAGTACCTAGCTTAGGGAAGGGTATATATATATATATATATATATATATATATATATATATATATATATATATATATATATATATATATATATATATATATATATATATATATATATATATATATATATATATATATATATATATATATATATATATATATATATATATATATATATATATAAATATATATATATATGTATATATATATATATATATATATATATATATATATATATATATATATATATATATATATATATATATATATGTATATATATATATATATATATATATATATATATATAAATATATATATATATATATATATATATATATATATATATATATATATATATTTTTATTTTATTTTATTTATTTTGCTTTGTCGCTGTCTCCCGCGTTAGCGAGGTAGCGCAAGGAAACAGACGAAAGAATGGCCCAACCCACCCACATATATATGTATATACATACACGTCCACACACAGCACATATGCATACCTATACATCTCAATGTATACATATATATACACACACAGACATATACATATATACCCATGGACGTAATTCATACTGTCTGCCTTTATTCATTCCCATCGCCACCCCGCCACACATGGAATAACAACACCCTCCTCCCTCATGTGTGCGAGGTAGCGCTATGAAAAGACAACAAAGGCCGCATTCGTTCACACTCAGTCTCTAGCTGTCATGTAATAATGCACCGAAACCACAGCTCCCTTTCCACATCCAGGCCCCACAGAACTTTCCATGCTTTACCCCAGACGCTTCACATGCCCTGGTTCAATCCATTGACAACACGTCGACCCCGGTATACCACGTCGTTCCAATTCACTCTATTCCTTGCACGCCTTTCACCCTCCTGCATGTTCGCCATTTCCCGTTTTAGCGAGGTAGCGTTTAGAACAGAGGACTGAGCCTTTGAGGGAATATCCTCACTTGGCCCCCTTCTCTGTTCCTCTTTTGGAAAATTATAAAACGAGAGGGGAGGATTTCCAGCCTCCCGCTCCCTCCCCTTTTAGTCGCCTTCTACGACACGCAGGGAATACGTGGGAAGTATTCTTTCTCCCCTATCCCCAGGGATTATATATATATATATATATATATATATATATATATATATATATATATATATATATATATATATATATATATATATATATATATATATATATATATATATATATGTATATATATATATATATATATATATATATATATATATATATATATATATATATATATATATATATATATATATATATATATATATATATACATATATATATATATATATATATATATATATATATATATATATATATATATATATATATATATATATATATATTATATATATATATATATATATATATATATATATATATATATATATATATATATATATATATATATATATATATATATATATATATATATATATATATATATATATATATATATATATATATATATATATATATATATATATATATATATATATATATATATATATATATATTTTTTTTTTTTTTCTTTTTTTTTATACTTTGTCGCTGTCTTCCGCGTTTGCGAGGTAGCGCAAGGAAACAGACGAAAGAAATGGCCCAACCCCCCCCCCCCATACACATGTAAATACATACGTCCACACACGCAAATATACATACCTACACAGCTTTCCATGGCTTACCCCAGACGCTTCACATGCCTTGATTCAATCCACTGACAGCACGTCAACCCCGGTATACCACATCGCTCCAATTCACTCTATTCCTTGCCCTCCTTTCACCCTCCTGCATGTTCAGACCCCGATCACACAAAATCTTTTTCACTCCATCTTTCCACCTCCAATTTGGTCTCCCTCTTCTCCTTGTTCCCTCCACCTCCGACACATATATCCTCTTGGTCAATCTTTCCTCACTCATCCTCTCCATGTGCCCAAACCACTTCAAAACACCCTCTTCTGCTCTCTCAACCACGCTCTTTTTATTTCCACACATCTCTCTTACCCTTACGTTACTCACTCGATCAAACCACCTCACACCACACATTGTCCTCAAACATCTCATTTCCAGCACATCCATCCTCCTGCGCACAACTCTATCCATAGCCCACGCCTCGCAACCATACAACATTGTTGGACCCACTATTCCTTCAAACATACCCATTTTTGCTTTCCGAGATAATGTTCTCGACTTCCACACATTCTTCAAGGCCCCCAGAATTTTCGCCCCCTCCCCCACCCTATGATCCACTTCCGCTTCCATGGTTCCATCCGCTGCCAGATCCACTCCCAGATATCTAAAACACTTCACTTCCTCCAGTTTTTCTCCATTCAAACTCACCTCCCAATTGACTTGACCCTCAACCCTCCTGTACCTATTAACCTTGCTCTTATTCACATTTACTCTTAACTTTCTTCTTCCACACACTTTACCAAACTCAGTCACCAGCTTCTGCAGTTTCTCACATGAATCAGCCACCAGCGCTGTATCATCAGCGAACAACAACTGACTCACTTCCCAAGCTCTCTCATCCCCAACAGACTTCATACTTGCCCCTCTTTCCAAAACTCTTGCATTTACCTCCCTAACAACCCCATCCATAAACAAATTAAACAACCATGGAGACATCACACACCCCTGCCGCAAACCTACATATATATATATATTTTTTTTTTTTTTTTTTATATACTTTGTCGCTGTCTCCCGCGTTTGCGAGGTAGCGCAAGGAAACAGACGAAAGAAATGGCCCCCCCCCCCCATACACATGTATATACATACGTCCACACACGCAAATATACATACCTACACAGCTTTCCATGGTTTACCCCAGACGCTTCACATGCCTTGATTCAATCCACTGACAGCACGTCAGCCCCGGTACACCACATCGCTCCAATTCACCCCACTCCTTGCCCTCCTTTCACCCTCCTGCATGTTCAGGCCCCGATCACACAAAATCTTTTTCACTCCATCTTTCCACCTCCAATTTGGTCTCCCTCTTCTCCTTGTTCCCTCCACCTCCGACACATATATCCTCTTGGTCAATCTTTCCTCACTCATTCTCTCCATGTGCCCAAACCACTTCAAAACACCCTCTTCTGCTCTCTCAACCACGCTCTTTTTTATTTCCACACATCTCTCTTACCCTTACGTTACTCACTCGATCAAACCACCTCACACCACACATTGTCCTCAAACATCTCATTTCCAGCACATCCATCCTCCTGCGCACAACTCTATCCATAGCCCACGCCTCGCAACCATACAACATTGTTGGAACCACTATTCCTTCAAACATACCCATTTTTGCTTTCCGAGATAATGTTCTCGACTTCCACACATTCTTCAAGGCCCCCAGAATTTTCGCCCCCTCCCCCACCCTATGATCCACTTCCGCTTCCATGGTTCCATCCGCTGCCAGATCCACTCCCAGATATCTAAAACACTTCACTTCCTCCAGTTTTTCTCCATTCAAACTTACCTCCCAATTGACTTGACCCTCAACCCTACTGTACCTAATAACCTTGCTCTTATTCACATTTACTCTTAACTTTCTTCTTCCACACACTTTACCAAACTCAGTCACCAGCTTCTGCAGTTTCACACATGAATCAGCCACCAGCGCTGTGTCATCAGCGAACAACAACTGACTCACTTCCCAAGCTCTCTCATCCCCAACAGACTTCATACTTGCCCCTCTTTCGAAAACTCTTGCATTTACCTCCCTAACAACCCCATCCATAAACAAATTAAACAACCATGGAGACATCACACACCCCTGCCGCAAACCTACATTCACTGAGAACCAATCACTTTCCTCTCTTCCTACACGTACACATGCCTTACATCCTCGATAAAAACTTTTCACTGCTTCTAACAACTTTCCTCCCACACCATATATTCTTAATACCTTCCACAGAGCATCTCTATCAACTCTATCATATGCCTTCTCCAGATCCATAAAAGCTACATACAAATCCATTTGCTTTTCTAAGTATTTCTAAGTATATATATATATATATATATATATATATATATATATATATATATATATATATATATATATATATATATATATATATATATATATATATATATATATATATATATATAAATATGTATATATATATATATATATATATATATATATATATATATATATATATATATATATATATATATATATATATAATATATATATATATATATATATATATATATATATATATATATATATAAACAACACATTTCCAGTGAACCATAACGGTCGTCAGTCAAACCTACATGTGTATAAATCTGTACACTTCGATCACTACCTTCCATTGCCCGACTGTACAACCTCCTATCCAACCCCGTCAACCCCTCCAAACCTCACCAAGAGAGAGAGAGAGAGAGAGAGAGAGAGAGAGAGAGAGAGAGAGAGAGAGAGAGAGAGAGAGAGAGAGAGAGAGTACCACTGAGGAGACTGCCTCAGGGTAAGGCCATCTGTCACCACAGATCTTGCTTGTTTTACAGTCCTGTTGTGTTCACCTGCAGCATAGTTTGGCTCGCTGGGTTGTGGTCCATCGGGAATTCTCTTTACCTTATGGTCTGGTCTGGTGTGGTCTGGTCTGGTGTGGTCGCACCGTACAGTACCTTATGGTCTGGTCTGGTGTGATCTGGTCTGGTGTGGTCGCACCGTACAGTACCTTATGGTCTGGTCTGGTGTGGTCTGGTCTGGTGTGGTCGCACCGTACAGTACCTTATGGTCTGGTCTGGTGTGGTCTGGTCTGATGTGGTCGCACCGTACAGTACCTTATGGTCTGGTCTGGTGTGGTCTGGTCTGGTGTGGTCTGGTCTGGTGTGGTCGCACCGTACAGTACCTTATGGTCTGGTCTGGTGTGGTCTGGTCTGGTGTGGTCGCACCGTACAGTACCTTATGGTCTGGTCTGGTGTGGTCTGGTCTGGTGTGGTCGCACCGTACAGTACCTTATGGTCTGGTCTGGTGTGGTCTGGTCTGATGTGGTCGCACCGTACAGTACCTTATGGTCTGGTCTGGTGTGGTCTGGTCTGGTGTAGTCTGGTCTGGTGTGGTCGCACCGTACAGTACAAATTTCGCTGCTTCTTTCCCTATAAGTTCTTTAGTTGGCCTGACACAAGACTGATGATGTCTACCTCTGCTTGCAACACTTAGTAATATCTACACTACGCTGCCATTGTTGTACATTCTTGTTGCTTTCTACATTGTGCCATATTGTCATGTTTCAGATCCCACAATAAATTCTTGCTTTTCAGACCAAGATGAATCAATACATATCTCTCGTCTTTCTGAGCTATACGGTTCAAAATGTTTCAGTCCCTCGCTCAGGCGTTCACTCCCCCTCACTGAGAGGGTCTGTGCCCTTGAACTTTACCATAAGACCTGAAGAAAGTGTTCAAGGTTGTTTGGTCGGTGGGTGTAGCTTGATGATGACGCCCATAATGACCCGGTTGGGTCATGAGGCAAAAGACTGAACTACCAAACAACTGACGACCATTCCATCAGATCTTGTTGTATCGTGTCACAATCATCTCCACTTTACCAGCTTGGCTGAGCCCACACCACACTCGTCCCTGGTGTATAGCCAGTAAACATTTTCATGACTTGTGTGTCTCTCTCGTGGTAAACAATACTATTATCATGGTGCTCATCAAATGCTCTTCAAATGCCAGCTTTTCCTTTAACATTATTACTAACACTTTCATGAGGGTCTCTCTCTCTCTCTCTCTCTCTCTCTCTCTCTCTCTCTCTCTCTCTCTCTCTCTCTCTCTCTCTCTCTCTCTCTCTCTCTCTCTCTCTCTCTCTCTCTCTCTCTCTCTCTCTCTCTCCGGTCCGTACAAGGTGTTTCATGATGTGTGTAACTTTTCCCTTCCCTGTGATCCTCATCCCTGTGACCCACCTGATCCTCATCCCTGTGACCCACCTGATCATCTTCCCTGTGACCCACCTGATCCTCATCCCTGTGACCCACCTGATCATCTTCCCTGTGACCCACCTGATCATCTTCCCTGTGACCCACCTGATCCTCATCCCTGTGACCCACCTGATCCTCATCCCTGTGACCCACCTGATCCTCATCCCTGTGACCCACCTGATCATCTTCCCTGTGACCCACCTGATCATCTTCCCTGTGACCCACCTGATCCTCATCCCTGTGACCCACCTGATCCTCATCCCTGTGACCCACCTGATCATCTTCCCTGTGACCCACCTGATCGTCATCCCTGTGACCCACCTGATCCTCATCCCTGTGACCCACCTGATCATCTTCCCTGTGACCCACCTGATCATCTTCCCTGTGACCCACCTGATCCTCTTCCCTGTGACCCACCTGATCCTTCCCTGTGACCCACCTGATCATCTTCCCTGTGACCCACCTGATCATCTTCCCTGTGACCACTGATCCTCATCCTGTGACCCACCTGATCATCTTCCCTGTGACCCACCTGATCATCTTCCCTGTGACCCACCTGATCCTCATCCCTGTGACCCACCTGATCATCTTCCCTGTGACCCACCTGATCATCTTCCCTGTGACCCACCTGATCATCTTCCCTGTGACCCACTTGATCCTCATCCCTGTGACCCACCCGATCATCTTCCCTGTGACCCACCTGATCATCTTCCCTGTGACCCACTTGATCCTCATCCCTGTGACCCACTTGATCCTCATCCCTGTGACCCACCTGATCATCTTCCCTGTGACCCACCTGATCATCATCCCTGTGACCCACCTGATCCTCATCCCTGTGACCCGCCTGATCATCTTCCCTGTGACCCACTTGATCCTCATCCCTGTGACCCCTGATCTCTTCCTTGACCACTGATCTCTTCCCTGTGACCCACCTGATCTCTTCCCTGTGACCCACCTGATCATCTTCCCTGTGACCCACCTGATCATCTTCCCTGTGACCCACCTGATCATCATCCCTGTGACCCACCTGATCATCTTCCCTGTGACCCACCTGATCTTCACTGTGACCCACCTGATCATCTTCCCTGTGACCCACCTGATCATCTTCCCTGTGACCCACCTGATCATCTTCCCTGTGACCCACCTGATCATCTTCCCTGTGACCCACCTGATCCTCATCCCTGTGACCCACCTGATCCTCATCCCTGTGACCCACCTGATCATCTTCCCTGTGATCCACTTGATCATCTTCCCTGTGACCCACCTGATCATCTTCCCTGTGACCCACCTGATCATCTTCCCTGTGACCCACCTGATCATCTTCCCTGTGACCCACCTGATCATCTTCCCTGTGACCCACCTGATCATCTTCCCTGTGACCCACCTGATCCTCATCCCTGTGACCCACCTGATCCTCATCCCTGTGACCCACCTGATCATCTTCCCTGTGACCCACTTGATCATCTTCCCTGTGACCCACCTGATCATCTTCCCTGTGACCCACCTGATCATCTTCCCTGTGACCCATCTTGAGTCTTCTCATGTAGGAACTCTGGAACTCTGTCTCATTCCTAATCTTTCCTGCTACTTCCTCAAATACACTGGTATAATTCACATGATCAGATGTCTTAGTAAAGTCAAGGAGGAACTTACATATATCAAAAACAATTCCTGCAGGAGTAGATGTTGGAATGTGGTTATAACAAGATGATGATCACCTGCACTATAGTTGCGACACACACTGACGCTTCCCTCATCTACACATGTTAGTCATTAATGTTGATAATTGTTTGTTGTTTACGTTTGATCTCAGACTTACTCGTTTGTCTCGGCAAAACCTTACATTCTGTTTTCTTAGCATTGGTAACACAAAGACCATCGTCTGGATTTCCTGTCTGCTTCTGTTATTTCGGTTTCCCTTTCATCACAAACATTATCAAGTTGCTTATTGCCAACTTTGTTTTATTTTTAGTCGACAATAACAAATTATGCATAAGTTTTTGGCTATAAGCTTTCTATTGATTATTTTCTTGCTTGAATTACATTATTGTCACTTGGTCTCCTGTGATGGCATCGGCGTTAAATGATAATCATTTCCTTAACTTTATTTTTTGTATATGTATTATCCAGTTGCATTGATTACTTAGCGTAGAGAGAGAGAGAGAGAGAGAGAGAGAGAGAGAGAGAGAGAGAGAGAGAGAGAGAGAGAGAGAGAGAGAGAGAGAGAGAGAGAGAGAGAGAGAGAGAGAGAGAGAGATCAATTTATCAATTTATCTTTCAATGAAAGATCCCTTAAGTTAGCAAAGAAATCATTTTATAGAGTTGAGCCCAAACCTCCCACTGACACCAAGAATCTTTTAGTTCTCCCTTTTAGTAATAAGTTTACTTTACTTCCCATGTTGCTTAAATCCTTTAATGTAAATGTTGCCTTCAGCAACAATGATACTATAAAAAATATCTTTATCAGGAATTCACCAGAAAATTCACCTGGGTGCATCTATAAAGTGCCATGTAGAAATTGTTATAAGTTTTATGTTGGGCAGACTGGTAAGGATCTTTCTGTTAGACTTTACCAACATGAATATGGTATAAGAACGGGACTAGATTCAAATGCCTTGTTTAATCACGTTAAAAACTATGATCATTGTACTGACTGGAGTAATGCCATCTCAGTAATTCAATCTAACTCTGTTACCATATACATACATATATATATATATATATATATATATATATATATATATATATATATATATATATATATATATATATATATATATATATATATATATATATATATATATATATATATATATATATATATGTATATATATATATATATATATATATATATATATATATATATATATATATATATATATATATATATATATATATATATATATATATGTTTGTTTAATTTTCTTATTGATGTGGTTGTTAGGGAGGTGCATGCAAGAGTTTTGGAGAGAGGGGAAAGTATGCAGTCTCTTGTGGATGAGAGGGTTTGGGAAGTGAGTCAGTTGTTGTTCGCTGATGATACAGCGCTGGTGGCTGATTTACGTGAGAAACTGCAGAAGCTGGTGACTGAGTTTGGTAAAGTGTGTGAAAGAAGAAAACTGAGAGTAGATGTGAATAAGATCAAGATTATTAGGTTAGAAGGGTTGAGGGACGAGTCAATTGGGATGTAGGTTTGAATGGAGAAAAACTGGAGGAAGTGAAGTGTTTTAGATATCTGGGAGTGGATTTGGCAGCGGATGGAACCATGGAAGCGGAAGTGAATCATAGGGTGGGGAGGAGGCGAAAGTTCTGGGAGCGTTGAAGAATGTGTGGAAGTCGAGAACGTTATCTTGGAAAGCAAAAATGGGTATGTTTGAAGGAATAGTGGTTCCAACAATGATATATGGTTGCGAGGCGTGGGCTATAGATAGAGTTGTGCGGAGGAAGGTGGATGTGCTGGAAATGAGATGTTTGAGGACAATATGTGGTGTGAGGTGGTTTGATCGAGTAAGTAATGAAAGGGTAATGAGATGTGTGGTAATAAAAAGAGTTTGGTTGAGAGAGCAGAGGAGGGTGTATTGAAATGTTTTGGTCACATGGAGAGAATGAGTGAGGAAAGATTGACAAAGAGGATATATGTGTCAGAGGTGGAGGGAACGAGGAGAAGTGGGAGACCAAACTGGAGGTGGAAAGATGGAATGAAAAAGATTTTGAGTGATCGGGGCCTGAACATGCAGGAGGGTGAAAGGCGTGCAAGGAATAGAGTGAATTGGAACGGTGTGGTATACCAGGGTCGACGTGCTGTCAATGAATTGAACCAGGGCATGTGAAGCGTCTGGGGTAAACCATGGAAAGTTCTGTGGGGCCTGGATGTGGAAACGGAACTGTGGTTTCAGTGCATTATACATGACAGCTAGAGACTGAGTGTGAACAAATGTGGCCTTTGTTGTCTTTTCCTTGCGCTACCTCGCGCACATGCGGGGGGAGGGGTTGTTATTTCATGTGTGGCGGAGTGGCGACGGGAATGAATAAGGGCAGACAGTATGAATTATGTACCTGTGTATATATCTAAATGTCTGTGTGTGTATATATAGGTATACGTTGAGATGTATAGGTATGTGTATGTGCGTGTGTGTCTAGTTGTAGTATACATACAACAGATACATAAATCATGTTGATCGACCAATGATGATGAAAAGTCGGTCGATCAAGAGGAAGTCGAGTGATCATAGTGTTCCTACTGGACTTGTGACCTACTGCTGGCTGGTTGTGATCGGTAACGGCTTCAGAAGGTTGTGAATACAATGGGGAACTGGAATGTATCGCAGGATGTACTGTATTTTCTAGTGAGCTAAACATGGCTCTGGGGAAGTTCATTATGAGCCCGAAGTGTGTGATGCACTGCTAGTAGCTTAAAGACACTGCAGGAGACAGTGATGTGCACTGCTGGTCCTGAATATATACAAGGAAGTTATAGTTTAGACCCAGAAATTGTAATTGTATTGCGGGTTATAGTAATGTGCTTCACGAGGTGATAAAGTAGGTTATGATTGTAATGAGATGCCTTATGATGTTAACCTGTACTTCATAATGTTGTGAGAAAGAACATACCCAACGATCCGGAAATATATGACCTAACCATGACGTTGTGACATCCCATGAAGCTGTAGCCTACCACAGGAAGTTGTGATATACTACTAGATGTTATAACATTGCCAAAAAAGTTGTCACATACGACAAGAAGTTGTAACATACCCAGGAAAACTGTAACATACCTTAGAAATTTGTAACAAACCATAGGATCTCTATATATACCTCTGTAATGTACTTCAAAAAATTGTGAATTACTCTAGGAAGTTGTGCTATACCATAGAAGGATGTTACATATCTCAGGAAGTTATGGTATACCACAGAAAGTTGTAACACACCTCAGGATGATGTTATGAACTCGATGTTGTGATCTTCAGTAAATTATTACGTACATTGACTTGTGGTATGATCTGTCACAACACCCATTCATACACCATCATAACACTCCACTTGATAATACAGTGTGCTTCAATAAGTACGCATGTACAGTATAATTCATGATGTAAAGTACTCATGTAGTGTACTTCATGATAGTGTCCAGAACTCATGTACAGTGTACTTCATGTTGTTGTTAAGTAGTCATGTATAATGATGTTGTACCGTACTCTCTTATCTTGTACCATCTCTGGCGATCCCCACTCTGGCCCTGGGAGTTTACATGAGTTTACATGAGAAAGACAGACGACAGAAGGCCTGATTGGTCCACGACTGGGTTGTCTAGTAAAAAACAGAAAAAAGGATTTGATCTTGACAAGAAAATGTAATTCCGCTCAACAGTTTTTTAAGCTGTCACCAACTCCCCGCTGCTGCACATTAGCCTTCTAGTGCCCCCGTTAACGCTGTCGTTTATTACAGTTTATTTCTTACCTTTTTCCTCGTCCATACTACATCTCTTAGCTTTGAGTTTTATTGTATTTGTCCTGTTAACCGAATTTCATTGTATTTCGAAAAGATGCTCGTGGTTTACTTCATCGAACTTGTTAAGAATTTCAAACACTTAGATTAAGTCGGCGCGAAGTCTACATTTGTTAAGGGAGAAGAGATCCAGTTGTTTCAGCCTTTCTTCGTATGCCAGATTTCTAAGAGATGGGATCAATTTTGTCGCGCGTCTTTGTACTTGCTCTAATTTTTCCTCGTCTTTCTTATAGTTTGGGGACGAAAACTGGACTGCATATTCAAGGTGTGGTCTTATTAGAGAATTATAAAGTGTGAGAATTGTTTCTGGTGTCTTGTAATCTATGTTCCTGGCTATGAATCTGAGGCTTCGCTGTTTAATACAACACACTGCTTTCTTCCGTAAGCCAGTCTCTGATCCATGTACAGTTCTTCACCGATTCCGTGTGCTTTGAGTTTGTGTAAAAGTCTCTTGTGAGAATCTTTAAGGAAAGCCTTTTGGAAATCTGAATATACTACATCAAACGGTATTTTCTTGTCCTAGTAAAACGGTATTTTTGTGCCACCAAATTCGTCAGGGAGGATCTTCTATTGCGGAAACTGTGTTAGTTGTCCGATATGATTTTGTGTTCATCTGGAAACGTGACAATTTTATCTCGTATTAGTATTTTCCATCATTTTACCTAACACTGACGTAAGGCTAATTGGGCGGTAGTTCAAGGCACACTTTTTGTCTCTTTATTTATATATAGGAGTAACATTTGCTAGTGTCCAGTCAGTGGGCACCTGACCATCTGATAGAGATTTGTTGAATATTTTTGTTATGGGGTATATCAACTACAGTGAGGGTCCGATACATCCTTCAAGGTCAATGGGTTATGATGTTCTGGGGATCATGGGAGGGCCCCTGACGAGCTCTAAGGGCCCCAGAGGTTGCCTGAGGGACCAGTCTAGACCTCGAAGGGAGGGGAGGTTATGGATCATAGGGGATGGCCCGACATAGATGTTGTGGTCCGTGGATCACAGTGAAGGTCCGGATCAGCTCTTGGGTCTATGGTTCAGACAAGGGCCCTGTCCAGCTACAGGGGTCTATCATCACCATCACAGTATGGGCTGAGGAAGATGCTGGGACCCACCATCATCATCATCACAGTATGGGTTGAGGAAGATGCTGGGGCCCACCATCATCATCATCACAGTATGGGCTGAGGAAGATGCTGGGACCCACCATCATCATCATCACAGTATGGGTTGAGGAAGATGCTGGGGCCCACCATCATCATCATCACAGTATGGGCTGAGGAAGATGCTGGGGCCCACCATCATCACCATCACAGTATGGGTTGAGGAAGATGCTGGGACCCACCATCATCATCATCACAGTATAGGTTGAGGAAGATGCTGGGGCCCATCACCATCACAGTATGGGTTGAGGAAGATTCTGGGACCCACCATCATCATCATTACAGTATGGGCTGAGGAAGATACTGGGGCCCACCATCATCATCATCACAGTATGGGTTGAGGAAGATGCTGGGGCCCACCATCATCATCACTGCATGGGTTGAGGAAGATGCTGGGGCCCACCATCATCTTCATCATCACAGTATGGGTTGAGGAAGATGCTGGGCCCACCATCATCATCATCACAATATGGGCTGAGGAAGATGCTGATGCCCACCATCATCATCATCACAGTATGGGTTGAGGAAGATGCTGGGGCCCATCATCATCATCATCACAGTATGGGTTGAGGAAGATGCTGGGGCCCACCATCATCATCATCCAGTATCGGTTGAGGAAGATGCTGGGGCCCACCATCATCATCATCACAGTATGGGCTGAGGAAGATGCTGGGGACCCACCATCATCAACATCACAGTATGGGCTGGAGGAAGATGCTTGGGGCCCACCATCATCATCATCACAGTATGGGTTGAGAAGATGCTGGGACCCATCCATCATCATCATCACAGTATGGGTTGAGGAAGATGCTGGGGCCCACCATCATCATCATCACAGTATGGGATGAGGAAGATTCTGGGGCCACATCATCATCATCACAGTATGGGCTGAGGAAGATGCTGGGGGCCCACTTCATCATCATCACAGTATGGGTTGAGGAAGATGCTTGGGCCCACCTCCATCATCATCACAGTATGGGTTGAGGAAGATGCTGGGGGCCCACCATCATCATCATCACAGTATGGGTTGAGGAAGATGCTGGGGCCCACCACCATCATCATCACAGTATGGGTTGAGGAAGATGCTGGGGCCCACCATCATCATCATCACAGTATGGGTTGAGGAAGATGCTGGGGCCCACCATCATCATCATCACAGTATGGGTTGAGGAAGATGCTGGGCCCACCATCATCATCATCACAGTATGGGTTGAGGAAGATGCTGGGGCCCACCATCATCATCATCACAGTATGGGTTGAGGAAGATGCTGGGGCCCACCATCATCATCATCACAGTATGGGTTGAGGAAGATGCTGGGGCCCACCATCATCATCATCACAGTATGGGTTGAGGAAGATGCTGGGGCCCACCATCATCACCATCACAGTATGGGTTGAGGAAGATGCTGGGACCCACCATCATCATCATCACAGTATAGGTTGAGGAAGATGCTGGGGCCCATCACCATCACAGTATGGGTTGAGGAAGATTCTGGGACCCACCATCATCATCATTACAGTATGGGCTGAGGAAGATACTGGGGCCCACCATCATCATCATCACAGTATGGGTTGAGGAAGATGCTGGGGCCCACCATCATCATCACTGCATGGGTTGAGGAAGATGCTGGGGCCCACCATCATCTTCATCATCACAGTATGGGTTGAGGAAGATGCTGGGCCCACCATCATCATCATCACAATATGGGCTGAGGAAGATGCTGATGCCCACCATCATCATCATCACAGTATGGGTTGAGGAAGATGCTGGGGCCCACCATCATCATCATCATCATCACAGTATGGGTTGAGGAAGATGCTGGGGCCCACCATCATCATCATCACAGTATCGGTTGAGGAAGATGCTGGGGCCCACCATCATCATCATCACAGTATGGGTTAAGGAAGATGCTAGGACCCAACACCATCAACATCACAGTATGGGCTGAGGAAGATACTGGGGCCCACCATCATCATCATCACAGTATGGGTTGAGGAAGATGCTGGGGCCCACCATCATCATCATCACAGTATGGGTTGAGGAAGATGCTGGGGCCACCATCATCATCATCACAGTATGGGCTGAGGAAGATACTGGGGCCAACGATCATCATCATCACAGTATGGGCTGAGGAAGATGCTGGGCCCACCTTCATCATCATCACAGTATGGGTTGAGGAAGATGCTGGGGCCCACCACCATCATCATCACGTTATGGGTTGAGGAAGATGCTGGGGCCCACCATCATCATCATCACAGCATGGGTTGAGGAAGATGCTGGGGCCCACCATCATCATCACTGCATGGGTTGAGGAAGATGCTGGGGCACACCATCATCATCATCACAGTATGGGTTGAGGAAGATGCTGGGGCCCACCATCATCATCACTGCATGGGTTGAGGAAGATGCTGGGGCCCACCATCATCATCATCACAGTATGGGTTGAGGAAGATGCTGGGGCCCACCATCATCATCATCACAGTATGGGTTGAGGAAGATGCTGGTGCCCACCATCATCATCATCACTGCATGGGTTGAGGAAGATGCTGGGGTCCAGCATCATCATCATCACAGTATGGGTTGAGGAAGATGCTGGGGCCCACCATCATAATCATCACAGTATGGGTTGAGGAAGATGCTGGGGCCCACCATCATCATCATCACAGTATGGGTTGAGGAAGATGCTGGGGCCCACCATCATCATCATCACAGTATGGGTTGAGGAAGATGCTGGGGCCCACCATCATCATCATCACAGTATGGGTTGAGGAAGATGCTGGGGCCCACCATCATAATCATCACAGTATGGGTTGAGGAAGATGCTGGGGCCCACCATCATAATCATCACAGTATGGGTTGAGGAAGATGCTGGGGCCCACCATCATCATCATCACAGTATGGGTTGAGGAAGATGCTAGGGCCCATCATCATCATCATCACAGTATGGGTTGAGGAAGATGCTGGGGCCCACCATCATCATCATCACAGTATGGGTTGAGGAAGATGCTGGGGCCCACCATCATAATCATCACAGTATGGGTTGAGGAAGATGCTAGGGCCCATCATCATCATCATCACAGTATGGGTTGAGGAAGATGCTGGGGCCCACCATCATCATCATCACAGTATGGGTTGAGGAAGATGCTGGGGCCCATCATCATCATCATCACAGTATGGGTTGAGGAAGATGCTGGGGCCCACCATCATCATCTTCACAGTATGGGTTGAGGAAGATGCTGGGGCCCACCATCATAATCATCACAGTATGGGTTGAGGAAGATGCTGGGGCCCATCATCATCATCATCACAGTATGGGTTGAGGAAGATGCTGGGGCCCACCATCATCATCATCACAGTATGGGTTGAGGAAGATGCTGGGGCCACCATCATCATCATCACAGTATGGGTTGAGGAAGATGCTGGGGCCCACCATCATCATCATCACAGTATGGGTTGAGGAAGATGGTGGGGCCCATCATCATCATCATCACAGTATGGGTTGAGGAAGATGCTGGGGCCCACCATCATCATCTTCACAGTATGGGTTGAGGAAGATGCTGGGGCCCACCATCATCATCATCACAGTATGGGTTGAGGAAGATGCTGAGGCCCATCATCATCATCATCACAGTATGGGTTGAGGAAGATGCTGGGGCCCATCATCATCATCATCACAGTATGGGTTGAGGAAGATACTGGGGCCCACCATCATCATCATCACAGTATGGGTTGAGGAAGATACTGGGGCCCACCATCATCATCATCACAGTATGGGTTGAGGAAGATACTGGGGCCCACCATCATCATCATCACAGTATGGGTTGAGGAAGATGCTGGGGCCACCATCATCATCATCACAGTATAGTTACCCATAGTTACCTAATCTGGTCTTGTCTTTCTTATTTGCAATTTATTTTCCACCAGATTGCTATGTCATGAACCTCTGTTTTGCTTCTCGTTTGAGACAAGAATTACTTTTTATATCTTTTAGAAATTTATTTGTTATGATTTGTCTACCATTGCAGTAAAATGGATAGATTACGTACACCTTCCACATTGTCGGTTTAGAAGCCTGAGGGTCAGCCCAGGTCACAATCATGTGGGCACCTGACTGGTACCGAGGGGGGGGGGGTCAGCCCAGGTCACAATCATGTGGGTACCTGACTGGTACCGAGGGGGTGGGGGTCAGCCCAGGTCACAATCATGTGGGTACCTGACTGGTACCGAGGGGGTGGGGGTCAGCCCAGGTCACAATCATGTGGGTACCTGACTGGTACCGAGGGGGGGGGTCAGCCCAGGTCACAATCATCTAGGTACCTGACTGTTACCGAGGGGGGTCAGCCCAGGTCACAATCATCTGGGTACCTGACTGGTATCGAGGGAGGTCAGCCCAGGTCACAATCATCTGGGTACCTGACTGGTATCGAGGGGGTCAGCTCAGGTCACAATCATGTGGGTACCTGTCTGGTACTAAGGGAGAAACAGGTCACAATCATGTAGGTTCCTGTCTGGTTCTGAGGGGGGTCAGGTCACAATCATGTAGGTACCTGTCTGGTACTGAGGGGGGTCAGGTCACAATCATGTAGGTACCTGTCTGGTTCTCTGGGGGGAGCAGGTCACAATCATGTGGGTACCTGTCTGGTACTAAGGGGGGTCAGGTCACAATCATGTGGGTACCTGTCTGGTACGCGTTAGGGTAATAAGGTTTGGTCTCCATGTGTTGTGTTCCCCCCCCAGTCCTGCGCGGCCATTGCCGTTCCCCCCCCCACCCCCCCCCCACAGGACCCTCCTCGTATTACTAAACATTTTCTCCCGATGGGCCGTTTTCTATGTCTTCTCCTGTTGTTAGATGAGTTAGAAGATGACTTAAACATCCTCACTGTCAGGGAGGTCTTGAGATCAGTCTTGGAATTGCGCCCAAAGTTGTGATGGGTTGGTGGGGTTGGGGGTTGGGGTTGGTTGGGGTTTTGGGGGAGGGGTGTGGGAACATAAGGCGTGGAACACGTCATTCTCTTCTTCTAATTACTGGTTTATGTTTTGTCTTAAACCAGTATCGATCAAATTTATTACCGTTATCTGGACATAGAGAAGATTTGTCTAAGGTTTATTACAGGCGACGTAGATGACGTCATACATAATGTCAGCGAAAGACATTCTACTGGTGAAAAATAGGTCGAAGTCAGAGCCACGGACAGAAAACGGGACGCGGGATACCAAGGATTCCAGAGGCCCTGTGGTGCACAGTGTTGCCAACGCAGTGCTGGAGGGCGTACCGTGTGCAACCCTCGTCTTTCATACGCTGCTCATATCCTCCCCAGGCCAGCAGCCCTCCTCCCCAACCCTCACTACACCTCATGATACAGTGTATATTATAAGGTAACGGTCTACCTTGTGCCACACTCACCATGAATCACCATGTGATATACAGAGTGGGGGAAAACATGATATACAGAGTGGGAGGAAAACATGATATACAGAGTGGGGGGAAAACATGATATACAGAGTGGGGGGAAAACACAAGAAAAAGTGGGAATTTCTATTCCTGGGGAGATTGCTACAATTCCTGGGTGGGAGGGGAGCAGTCCCGGCCATTTTGATACAGCTAGTTAATTACTCGCCCCCCCCCCCCACCCACAGAAGAATGGGGGTTGCCCCGGCGAAGGAGACTGTCGAATCCTGTAAGTTTTGAGGCCATGAATCGTCCAGCATGACTGTTGATTACATGACATGGTCGTCCAGGGGAACTTTCCTGGAACTGCTGGCCTGCCAGAGGTCGCTAGACGGCCCAACTGGCGGGACCCTTGGCCGCCCCGGGGACCCACCAGTGCTATATTGGCCCACCACCACTACCTTCACCACCACCATCACCAACACTATCACCAACCCTACCACCACCAACATCAACACCACCACCACCACCACCACCAACCCCACCACCTTTACCACCACCACCACCAACCACAACACCACCACCACCACCATCACCACCAACCGCGGCATCTTCACCACCACCACCAACCTTAGAACCTTCGCCACCACCACCACCACCAACCCAGCACCTTCACCACCTGTATCATCACCACCAGCACCTTCATCACCACAACCACCAACAACCTCAACACTTTCTCCATCACCACCAACCCTAGCACCTTAACCACCACCAACCACCAACAACCCCAGCACCTTCGCCATCACTACCAACCCCAGCACCTTAACCACCACCACAACCAACCTCATCACCTTCACCACCACCACCACTACTAACCCCATCACCTTCACCACCATCACCACCAATCCCACACTGTCACCACCAACCCCAGCACCTTTGCAAACACCACTACCATCTCCCGCATCTTCACCACTACCACCACCAACCCCAGCACCTTCACCACCACAACCACCATCAACCCCAGCACCTTAGCCACCACCACTACCAACAACCCTAACACCTTTACCATCACAACCTCCAACCCCAGCACCTTCACCACAACAAACAACACCAACCCAGCACCTTCACCATCACCACCAACCCCAGCACTCTCACTATCTTCAACCAACAACAGCCCCAGCACCTTCGCCACCACCACCACCAACATCAACCCCAGCACCTTCACTACCACCACCAACCCCAGCACCTTCACCACCACCACCATCACCAACCACCAACAACCCCAGCAACTTCGCCCCACCACCAACCCCAGCACCTTGACCACCACCACCCCCACCACCAACCCCAGCACCTTCACCACCACTACCACCTACCCATCACCTTCACCACCAAAACCACCACCACCACCAACCCTAGCACCCTCACAACCACCACCAACCGCAGCACTTTCACCACTACCACCACCACCACCACCACCACCACCACCAACCCCAGCACCTTCATCACCACCAACCATCAATAACCCCAGCACCTTCGCCATCATCACCAACCCCAAGACCTTAACCACCACCACCCCCAACAACCACAGGGCCTTCAACACCACCAACACCACCAACCCCAGCACCTTCATCACAACAAACAGTACCAACCCCAGCACTTTCACCACCACCACCATCACCACCAACCCCAGCACCTTAACCACCACCACTACCAACAACTCTAGCACCTTTACCACCATCACAACCACCAAATCCAGCGACTTCGCCACAACAAACAACACCAACCCAGCACCTTCACCATCACAACCACCACCAACCCCAGCACTCTCACCACCACCACCAACCCCGGCACTCTCACCACCTCCAACCAACAACAACCCCAGCACCTTCGCCACCACCACCACCATCAACCCCATCACCTTCACCACCACCATCACCACCAACCCCAGCACCTTTACCACCACCACCATCACCAACCCCAGCACCTTCACCACCACCAACCAATAACAACCCCAGCACCTTCTCCCCACCACCAACCCCAGCACCTTAACCACCACCACCAACCCCAGCACCTTCACCACCACTACCACCAACCCCATCACCTTCACTACCAAAACCACCACCACCACCAACCCTAGCACCTTCACAACCACCACCAACCGCAGAGCTTTCACCACCACCACCACCAACACCAGCACCTTCATCACCACCAACCACTAATAACCCCAGCACCTTCGTCATCACCACCAACCCCAAGACTTAACCACCACCACCCCCAACAACCACAGGGCCTTCAACACCACAACCACCAACCTCATCACCTTCACCTCCACCACCCCCAACAACCACAGGGCCTTCAACACCACCACCACCACCACCAACGTCATCACCTTCATCACCACCACAACCAACCCCATCACATTCACCACCACACCACCAACCTCAGCACCTTCACCACCACCACCATCATTAACCTAGCACCTTCACAATCACAACCACTTCCAACCCCAGGACTTTCACCATCACCACCACCACCAACCCCAGCACCTTCACCACCACCAACGACCGACAACTCCAGCACCTTCGCCACCACCACCCAGCCCAGCACCTTAACCACAACCAACAACAACCCCAGGACCTTCAACACCACTGCCACCATCCACCAACCCATCACCTTCACCACCACCATCAGCAACCCCAACACCTTCACTTCCACCACCAACCCAAGCACCTTCACCACTATCATTGCCAACAACTCTAGCACCTTTACCACCACATCCACCACCAACCTCTGCACCTTCACCACCACAACCACCACCAACCCCATCATCTTCACCACCACAACCACCACTAACCCCATCATCCTCACCACCATCACTACCAAACCAAGCACCTTCACCACCAACCGAAGCACCTTCAACACCACCACCAACCGAAGCACCTTCAACCCCACCACCAACCCCAGGACCTTCACCACCACAACCAACCCCATCATCTTCACCATCACCATCACCACTAACCCATCACCATTCAACACCACCAACAACAACCCCAGCACTTTCACCATCACCAACACTACTAACCCCAGAAACTTCACCACCACCACCACCAACCCCACACCTTCAGTACAACAACCACCAACCCCAGCACCTTCACCACCTTCACCACCAACAACCTCACGCCTTCACCACCACCACCACCACCAACCCCAGCACCTTCACCACCACCAACAACAACCCCATCACAATCACCGCCATCAACACCACCGACCCTAGCACCTACACCACCACCACCACCACCACCATCACCAACCATTGCACCTACACCACCACCACCACCACCATCACCAACCATTGCACCTTCACCACCACCACAACCAACCCCAAGACCTTCACCACCACCAGCCCCATCACTTTCACCACCACTACCACCAACCCTAGGACATTCACCACCAGCAATATCACCAGCCTCAGCTCCTTCACCACCACCAACAACACCAACACCAGCACCTTCACCACCATCATCACCAACCCCAGCACCTTCACCACCATCATCACGAACCCCAGCACCTTCACCACCATCATCACGAACCCCAGCACCTTCACCACCATCATCACCAACCCCAGCACCTTCACCACCATCATCACGAACCCCAGCACCTTCACCACCATCATCACCAACCCCAGCACCTTCACCACCATCATCACGAACCCCAGCACCTTCACCACCATCACCATCTCCAGCACTTTCACCACCACCAACCCCATCACCTTCACCACCACAACCACCACCAACCCCAGCACTTCACCACCACCACCACCATCACTAACCCCATCACCTTCACCACCACCACTAACCCCAGCACTTTCACCACCAACCCCAGCACCTTCACCACCACCACCACCAACCCCAACACCTTCACCACCACCACCAGCAACCCCAGCACTTTCACCACCACCACCACCAACCCCAGCACTTTCACCACCACCACCACCAACCCCAACACCTTCACCACCACCACCAGCAACCCCAGCACCTTCACTACCATCACCAACCCCAACACCTTCACCACCACCACCAGCAACCCCAGCACCTTCACCACCACCATCACCAACCACAACATCTTCACCACCACCACCAGCAAACCCAGCACCTTCACCACCACCATCACCAACACCATCACCACCACCAAAACCACCAATAAGTATAACTTGGGTAAGAGAAGTACGATCCGTGAGCACGGCGGAGGCACGCTTTGCAGGTATGTGTTTAAGGGGTCTTGTGGTGTACCAGGTATGTGAGTCAGGGGTCTTGTGGTGTACCAGGTATGTGACTCAGGGGTTTTGTGGTGTGCCAGGTATATGACTCAGGGGTCTTGTGGTGTACCAGGTATGTGACTCAGGGGTCTTGTTGTGTACCAGGTATGTGACTCAGGGGTTTTGTGGTGTGCCAGGTATATGACTCAGGGGTCTTGTGGTGTACCACGTATGTGACTCAGGGGTCTTGTAGTGTACCAGGTATGTGACTTGGGGGTCTTGTGGTGTACCAGGTATGTGACTTGGGGGTCTTGTGGTGTACCAGGTATGTGACTCAGGGGTCTTGTAGTGTACCAGGTATGTGACTCAGGGGTCTTGTGGTGTACCAGGTATGTGACTCAGGGGTCTTGTGGTGTACCAGGTATGTGACTCAGGGGTTTTGTGGTGTGCCAGGTATATGACTCAGGGGTCTTGTGGTGTACCAGGTATGTGACTCAGGGGTCTTGTTGTGTACCAGGTATGTGACTCAGGGGTTTTGTGGTGTGCCAGGTATATGACTCAGGGGTCTTGTGGTGTACCAGGTATGTGACTCAGGGGTCTTGTAGTGTACCAGGTATGTGACTTGGGGGTCTTGTGGTGTACCAGGTATGTGACTTGGGGGTCTTGTGGTGTACCAGGTATGTGACTCAGGGGTTTTGTGGTGTACCAGGTATGTGACTCAGGGGTCTTGTGGTGTACCAGGTATGTGACTCAGGGGTTTTGTTGTGTACCAGGTATGTGACTCAGGGGTCTTGTGGTGTACCAGGTATGTGACTCAGGGGTTTTGTGGTGTGCCAGGTATGTGACTCAGGGGTCTTGTGGTGTACCAGGTATGTGACTCAGGGGTCTTGTGGTGTACCAGGTATGTGACTCAGGGGTCTTGTGGTGTACCAGGTATGTGACTCAGGGGTCTTGTGGTGTACCAGGTATGTGACCCAGGGGTCTTGTGGTGTACCAGGTATGTGACTCAGGGGTCTTGTGGTGTACCAGGTATGTGACTCAGGGGTCTTGTGGTGTACCAGGTATATGACTCAGGGGTCTTGTGGTGTACCAGGTATGTGACTCAGGGGTCTTGTGGTGTACCAGGTGTGACTCAGGGGTTATGTGGTGTACCAGGTATGTGACTCAGGGGTCTTGTGGTGTACCAGGTATGTGACTCAGGGTTCTTGTGGTGTACCAGGTATGTGACTTAGGGTTCTTGTTGTGTACCAGGTATGTGACTCGGGGGTCTTGTGGTGTAACAGGTATTTGACTCAGGGGTTTTGTGGTGTACCAGTTATGTGACTCAGGGGTCTTGTGGTGTACCAGGTATGTGACTCAGGGGTTCTGTGGTGTACCAGGTATGTGACTCAGGGGTCTTGTGGTGTACCAGGTATGTGACTCGGGTTTTGTGGTGTGCCAGGTATGTGACTCTGGGGTCTTGTGGTGTATCAGGTATGTGACTCAGGGGTCTTGTGGTGTACCAGGTATGTGACTCAGGGGTCTTGTGGTGTACCAGGTATGTGACTCAGGGGTTTTGTGGTGTACCAGGTATGTGACTCAGGGGTCTTGTGGTGTACCAGGTATGTGACTCAGGGGTCTTGTGGTGTACCAGGTATGTGACTCAGGGGTCTTGTGGTGTACCAGGTATGTGACTCAGGGGTCTTGTGGTGTACCAGGTATATGACTCAGGGGTCTTGTGGTGTACCAGGTATGTGACTCAGGGGTCTTGTGGTGTACCAGGTATGTGAGGGGTTTTGTGATGTACCAGGTATGTGACTCAGGGGTCTTGTGGTGTACCAGGTATGTGACTCAGGGTTCTTGTGGTGTACCAGGTATGTGACTTAGGGTTCTTGTTGTGTACCAGGTATGTGACTCGGGGGTCTTGTGGTGTAACAGGTGTTTGACTCAGGGGTCTTGTGGTGTACCAGGTATGTGACTCAGGGGTCTTGTGTTGTACCAGGTATGTGACTCAGGGGTCTTGGGGTGTACCAGGTATGTGACTCGGGTTTTGTGGTGTACTAGGTATGTAACTCAGGGGGTCTTGTGGTGTACCTGGTATGTGACTCAGGGATTTTGTGGTATATCAGGTATGTGACTCAGGGTTCTTGTGGTGTACCAGGTATGTGACTTAGGGTTCTTTTTGTGAACCAGGTATGTGACTCAGGGGTCTTGTGATGTACCAGGTATGTGACTCAGGGTCTTGTGGTGTACCAGGTATGTGATTCAGGGGTCTTGTGGTGTACCAGGTATGTGACTCAGGGGTTTTGCGGTGTACCAGGTATGTGACTCAGGGTTCTTGTGGTGTACCAGGTATGTGACTCAGGGTTCTTGTGGTGTACCAGGTATGTGACTTAGGGTTCTTGTTGTGTACCAGGTATGTGACTCGGGGGTCTTTTGGTGTACCAGGTATGTGACTCAGGGGTCTTGTGGTGTACCAGGTATGTGACTCAGGGGTCTTGTGGTGTACCAGGTATGTGACTCAGGGGTCTTGGGGTGTACCAGGTATGTGACTCGGGTTTTGTAGTGTACCAGGTATGTGACTCAGGGGTCTTGTGGTGTACCAGGTATGTGACTCGGGTTTTGTGGTGTACCAGGTATGTGACTCAGGGGTCTTGTGGTGTACCAGGTATGTGACTCAGGGGTCTTGTGGTGTACCAGGTATGTGACTCAGGGTTCTTGTGGTGTACCAGGTGTGTGACTCGGGTTTTGTGGTGTACCAGGTATGTGACTCAGGGGTCTTGTGGTGTACCAGGTATGTGACTCAGGGGTCTTGTGGTGTACCAGGTATGTGACTCGGGTTTTGTGGTGTACCAGGTATGTGACTCAGGGGTCTTGTGGTGTACCAGGTATGTGACTCAGGGGTCTTGTGGTGTATCCCAGCTGTTGATGACCACCACAGCTGCCTTCCACCCCCCCCACCCCCCCCAACACGCACACCGGCATGATGACCACCACAGCTGGCCACCACACAAACATGACCATCACAGCTGTCCCCCACACCAGCATGGCCACCACAGCTCCCACCACACCAGCATGACCACCACAGCTGCCTGCCACACCAGCATGGCCACCACAGCTCCCGCCACACCAGCATGACCACCACAGCTGCCTGCCACACCAGCATGACCACCACAGCTGCCTGCCACACCAGCATGACCAACACAGCTGCTTGCCACACCAGCATGACCAACACAGCTGCCCCCCCACACCAGCATGGCCACCACAGCTGCCCCCCACACCAGCATGACCACCACAGCTGTCCCCCACACCAGCATGGCCACCACAGCTCCCACCACACCAGCATGACCACCACAGCTGCTTGCCACACCAGCATGACCACCACAGCTGCCTGCCACACCAGCATGGCCACCACAGCTCCCGCCACACCAGCATGACCACCACAGCTGCTTGCCACACCAGCATGACCACCACAGCTGCCTGCCACACCAGCATGACCAACACAGCTGCTTGCCACACCAGCATGACCAACACAGCTGCCCCCCCACACCAGCATGGCCACCACAGCTGCCCCCCACACCAGCATGACCACCACAGCTGTCCCCCACACCAGCATGGCCACCACAGCTCCCACCACACCAGCATGACCACCACAGCTGCCTGCCACACCAGCATGGCCACCACAGCTCCCGCCACACCAGCATGACCACCACAGCTGCCTGCCACACCAGCATGACCACCACAGCTGCCTGCCACACCAGCATGACCACCACAGCTGCCTGCCACACCAGCATGACCAACACAGCTGCTTGCCACACCAGCATGGCCACCACAGCTGCCCCCCCACACCAGCATGACCAACACAGCTGCCCTCCACAGCAGCAGGGCCTAATGCTGTACCTTCCCACAAAGAGGGAAAAGTGATTTTATCACCTGACAATGAGAAAGAATCTAAAAACGGTCCTTGGCTGAGTCATAGGTGACTAATCCTGAGTCAAAGTTGACTAAATCCTGAATCGAGGGTGACTAATCCTGAGTCAAAGTTGATTAAATCCTGAGTCGAAGGTAACTAAATTCTGAGTCAAAGTTGACTAAATCCTGAGTCAAACTTGACTAAATCCTGAGTCGAACGTGACTAAATCCTGAGTCAAAGTTGACTAAATCTTTGGTACACGAGAGCTCTGGCCAGGATGATGAAGGAGAGAGACACGGTGGTACAGATATGAAGACCAGGGCAGCGTCCCCCCTGGTGCACACAGGTAGGATCATCTCACACAAGTGGAAAACTTAACGATTTATAATGATGCCCAGAAGCTGGACGACACCATTGACACACACACACACACACACATACACACATACACACTCACACATACACACACACACACACACACACACACACACACACACACACACACACACACACACACACACACACACACACACACACACACACACATACACAAACACAAATGCACACACTCACACACACAAACACACACACACACACACACACACACACACACACACACACACACACACTCACACTTGCTGTGGAACACTAATGGTCACTATTCATTATTTGTGAAACTGACGGAAACAAGACGATCATAAAACATTACTTAGATAAATGAAGAATGTATGTGATCAGTAGTGAGATAAATGATGTACGTATGTATGTGGTCAGTAGTGGGATAAATGAAGTACGTATGTATGTGGTCAATAGTGGGATAAATGATGTTCGTATGTATGTGGTCAGTAATGAGATAACTGATGTGCTTATGTATGTGATCAGTAATGAGATAAATGATGTACGTATGTATGTGGTCAGTAGTGGGATAAATGAAGTACGTATGTATGTGGTCAGTAGTGGGATAAATGATGTACGTATGTATGTGGTCAGTAGTGGGATAAATGAAGTACGTATGTATGTGGTCAGTAGTGAGATAAATGATGTACGTATGTATGTGGTCAGTAGTGGGATAAATGAAGTACATATGTATGTGGTCAGTAGTGGGATAAATGAAGTACATATGTATGTGGTCAGTAGTGGGATAAATGAAGTACGTATGTATGTGGTCAGTAATGAGATAACTGATGTGCTTATGTATGTGATCAGTAATGAGATAAATGATGTACGTATGTATGTGGTCAGTAGTGGGATAAATGAAGTACGTATGTATGTGGTCAGTAGTGGGATAAATGATGTACGTATGTATGTGGTCAGTAGTGGGATAAATGAAGTACATATGTATGTGGTCAGTAGTGGGATAAATGATGTACGTATGTGGTCAGTAGTGGGATAAATGAAGTACGTATGTGGGATATAACAGTAAAGGTTGTCAATCAGTTATTACAGAGATAAAGGAGACCCGTTGGTCATGTGTTATTCCCGGAACAGTACACAACAGAGAGACACAGGATAGTACACAACAGAGAGACACAGGATAGTACACAACAGAGAGACACAGGATAGTACACAACAGAGAGACACAGGATAGTACACAACAGAGAGACACAGGATAGTACACAACAGAGAGACACAGGATAGTACACAACAGAGAGACACAGGATAGTACACAACAGAGAGACACAGGATAGTACACCACAGAGAGACACAGGATAGTACACAACAGAGAGACACAGGATAGTACACAACAGAGAGACACAGGATAGTACACCACAGAGAGACACAGGATAGTACACCACAGAGAGACACAGGATAGTACACAACAGAGAGACACAGGATAGTACACAACAGAGAGACACAGGGTAGTACACAACAGAGAGACACAGGATAGTACACAACAGAGAGACACAGGATGGTACACAACTGAGAGACACAGGATAGTACACAACAGAGAGACACAGGATAGTACACAACAGAGAGACACAGGATAGTACACAACAGAGAGACACAGGATAGTACACAACAGAGAGACACAGGGTAGTACACAACAGAGAGACACAGGGTAGTACACAACAGAGAGACACAGGATGGTACACAAGAGAGAGAGACACAGGATAGTACACAACAGAGAGACACATGATAGTACACAACAGAGAGACACAGGATAGTACACAACAGAGAGACACAGGATAGTACACAACAGAGAGACACAGGATAGTACATAACAGAGAGACACAGGATAGTACACAACAGAGAGACACAGGATAGTACACCACAGAGAGACACAGGATAGTACACAACCGAGAGACACAGGATAGTGCACAACAGAGAGACACAGGGTAGTACACCACAGAGAGACACAGGATAGTACACAACAGAGAGACACAGGATAGTACACAACAGAGAGACACAGGATAGTACACAACAGAGAGATACAGGATAGTACAAAACAGAGAGACACAGGATAGTACACAACAGAGAGACACAGGATAGTACACAACAGAGAGACACAGGATAGTACACAACAGAGAGACACAGGATAGTACACAACAGAGAGACACAGGATAGTACACAACAGAGAGACACAGGATAGTACACAACAGAGAGACACAGGATAGTACACAACAGAGAGACACAGGATAGTACACAACAGAGAGACACAGGATAGTACACAACAGAGAGACACATGATAGTACACAACAGAGAGACACAGGGTAGTACACAACAGAGAGACACAGGATAGTACACAACAGAGAGACACAGGATAGTACACAACAGAGAGACACAGGATAGTACACAACAGAGAGACACAGGATAGTACACAACAGAGAGACACAGGATAGTACACAACAGAGAGACACAGGATAGTACACAACAGGGACACATTCAGAAAACACGACAACCTGTCGACTGAGGCTGGATGGCATGCTGTTATACCTCTAAGGTACAGACTGTTGGTGAGGGTGTGGAAGGGACCTTGATGTGGGGAGGTAGGGTGTGGAAGGGACCTTGATGTGGGGAGGTAGGGTGTGGAAGGGACCTTGATGTGGGGAGGTAGGGTGTGGAAGGGACCTTGATGTGGGGAGGTAGGGTGTGGAAGGGACCTTGATGTGGGGAGGTAGGGTGTGGAAGGGACCTTGATGTGGGGAGGTAGGGTGTGGAAGGGACCTTGATGTGGGGAGGTAGGGTGTGGAAGGGACCTTGATGTGGGGAGGTAGGGTGTGGAAGGGACCTTGATGTGGGGAGGTAGGGTGTGGAAGGGACCTTGATGTGGGGAGGTAGGGTGTGGAAGGGACCTTGATGTGGGGAGGTAAGGTGTGGAGGGAACCTTGATGTGGGGAGGTAGGGTGTGGAAGGGACCTTGATGTGGGGAGGTAGGGTGTGGAAGGGACCTTGATGTGGGGAGGTAGGGTGTGGAAGGGACCTTGATGTGGGGAGGTAGGGTGTGGAAGGGACCTTGATGTGGGGAGGTAGGGTGTGGAAGGGACCTTGATGTGGGGAGGTAAGGTGTGGAGGGAACCTTGATGTGGGGAGGTAGGGTGTGGAAGGGACCTTGATGTGGGGAGGTAGGGTGTGGAAGGGACCTTGATGTGGGGAGGTAGGGTGTGGAAGGGACCTTGATGTGGGGAGGTAGGGTGTGGAAGGGACCTTGATGTGGGGAGGTAGGGTGTGGAAGGGACCTTGATGTGGGGAGGTAGGGTGTGGAAGGGACCTTGATGTGGGGAGGTAGGGTGTGGAAGGGACCTTGATGTGGGGAGGTAGGGTGTGGAAGGGACCTTGATGTGGGGAGGTAGGGTGTGGAAGGGACCTTGATGTGGGGAGGTAGGGTGTGGAAGGGACCTTGATGTGGGGAGGTAGGGTGTGGAAGGGACCTTGATGTGGGGAGGTAGGGTGTGGAAGGGACCTTGATGTGGGGAGGTAGGGTGTGGAAGGGACCTTGATGTGGGGAGGTAGGGTGTGGAAGGGACCTTGATGTGGGGAGGTAGGGTGTGGAAGGGACCTTGATGTGGGGAGGTAGGGTGTGGAAGGGACCTTGATGTGGGGAGGTAAGGTGTGGAGGGAACCTTGATGTGGGGAGGTAGGGTGTGGAAGGGACCTTGATGTGGGGAGGTAAGGTGTGGAGGGAACCTTGATGTGGGGAGGTAGGGTGTGGAAGGGACCTTGATGTGGGGAGGTAGGGTGTGGAAGGGACCTTGATGTGGGGAGGTAGGGTGTGGAAGGGACCTTGATGTGGGGAGGTAAGGTGTGGAGGGAACCTTGATGTGGGGAGGTAAGGTGTGGAGGGAACCTTGATGTGGGGAGGTAGGGTGTGGAAGGGACCTTGATGTGGGGAGGTAAGGTGTGGAGGGAACCTTGATGTGGGGAGGTAAGGTGTGGAGGGAACCTTGATGTGGGGAGGTAGGGTGTGGAAGGGACCTTGATGTGGGGAGGTAGGGTGTGGAAGGGACCTTGATGTGGGGAGGTAGGGTGTGGAAGGGACCTTGATGTGGGGAGGTAGGGTGTGGAAGGGACCTTGATGTGGGGAGGTAGGGTGTGGAAGGGACCTTGATGTGGGGAGGTAGGGTGTGGAAGGGACCTTGATGTGGGGAGGTAGGGTGTGGAAGGGACCTTGATGTGGGGAGGTAGGGTGTGGAAGGGACCTTGATGTGGGGAGGTAGGGTGTGGAAGGGACCTTGATGTGGGGAGGTAGGGTGTGGAAGGGACCTTGATGTGGGGAGGTAGGGTGTGGAAGGGACCTTGATGTGGGGAGGTAAGGTGTGGAGGGAACCTTGATGTGGGGAGGTAGGGTGTGGAAGGGACCTTGATGTGGGGAGGTAGGGTGTGGAAGGGACCTTGATGTGGGGAGGTAGGGTGTGGAAGGGACCTTGATGTGGGGAGGTAGGGTGTGGAAGGGACCTTGATGTGGGGAGGTAGGGTGTGGAAGGGACCTTGATGTGGGGAGGTAGGGTGTGGAAGGGACCTTGATGTGGGGAGGTAGGGTGTGGAAGGGACCTTGATGTGGGGAGGTAGGGTGTGGAAGGGACCTTGATGTGGGGAGGTAGGGTGTGGAAGGGACCTTGATGTGGGGAGGTAGGGTGTGGAAGGGACCTTGATGTGGGGAGGTAGGGTGTGGAAGGGACCTTGATGTGGGGAGGTAGGGTGTGGAAGGGACCTTGATGTGGGGAGGTAGGGTGTGGAAGGGACCTTGATGTGGGGAGGTAGGGTGTGGAAGGGACCTTGATGTGGGGAGGTAGGGTGTGGAAGGGACCTTGATGTGGGGAGGTAGGGTGTGGAAGGGACCTTGATGTGGGGAGGTAGGGTGTGGAAGGGACCTTGATGTGGGGAGGTAGGGTGTGGAAGGGACCTTGATGTGGGGAGGTAGGGTGTGGAAGGGACCTTGATGTGGGGAGGTAGGGTGTGGAAGGGACCTTGATGTGGGGAGGTAGGGTGTGGAAGGGACCTTGATGTGGGGAGGTAGGGTGTGGAAGGGACCTTGATGTGGGGAGGTAGGGTGTGGAAGGGACCTTGATGTGGGGAGGTAAGGTGTGGAGGGAACCTTGATGTGGGGAGGTAGGGTGTGGAAGGGACCTTGATGTGGGGAGGTAGGGTGTGGAAGGGACCTTGATGTGGGGAGGTAGGGTGTGGAAGGGACCTTGATGTGGGGAGGTAGGGTGTGGAAGGGACCTTGATGTGGGGAGGTAGGGTGTGGAAGGGACCTTGATGTGGGGAGGTAGGGTGTGGAAGGGACCTTGATGTGGGGAGGTAGGGTGTGGAAGGGACCTTGATGTGGGGAGGTAGGGTGTGGAAGGGACCTTGATGTGGGGAGGTAGGGTGTGGAAGGGACCTTGATGTGGGGAGGTAGGGTGTGGAAGGGACCTTGATGTGGGGAGGTAAGGTGTGGAGGGAACCTTGATGTGGGGAGGTAAGGTGTGGAGGGAACCTTGATGTGGGGAGGTAGGGTGTGGAAGGGACCTTGATGTGGGGAGGTAGGGTGTGGAAGGGACCTTGATGTGGGGAGGTAGGGTGTGGAAGGGACCTTGATGTGGGGAGGTAGGGTGTGGAAGGGACCTTGATGTGGGGAGGTAGGGTGTGGAAGGGACCTTGATGTGGGGAGGTAAGGTGTGGAGGGAACCTTGATGTGGGGAGGTAGGGTGTGGAAGGGACCTTGATGTGGGGAGGTAGGGTGTGGAAGGGACCTTGATGTGGGGAGGTAGGGTGTGGAAGGGACCTTGATGTGGGGAGGTAGGGTGTGGAAGGGACCTTGATGTGGGGAGGTAGGGTGTGGAAGGGACCTTGATGTGGGGAGGTAAGGTGTGGAGGGAACCTTGATGTGGGGAGGTAGGGTGTGGAAGGGACCTTGATGTGGGGAGGTAGGGTGTGGAAGGGACCTTGATGTGGGGAGGTAGGGTGTGGAAGGGACCTTGATGTGGGGAGGTAGGGTGTGGAAGGGACCTTGATGTGGGGAGGTAGGGTGTGGAAGGGACCTTGATGTGGGGAGGTAGGGTGTGGAAGGGACCTTGATGTGGGGAGGTAGGGTGTGGAAGGGACCTTGATGTGGGGAGGTAGGGTGTGGAAGGGACCTTGATGTGGGGAGGTAGGGTGTGGAAGGGACCTTGATGTGGGGAGGTAGGGTGTGGAAGGGACCTTGATGTGGGGAGGTAGGGTGTGGAAGGGACCTTGATGTGGGGAGGTAGGGTGTGGAAGGGACCTTGATGTGGGGAGGTAGGGTGTGGAAGGGACCTTGATGTGGGGAGGTAAGGTGTGGAGGGAACCTTGATGTGGGGAGGTAGGGTGTGGAAGGGACCTTGATGTGGGGAGGTAGGGTGTGGAAGGGACCTTGATGTGGGGAGGTAGGGTGTGGAAGGGACCTTGATGTGGGGAGGTAGGGTGTGGAAGGGACCTTGATGTGGGGAGGTAGGGTGTGGAAGGGACCTTGATGTGGGGAGGTAGGGTGTGGAAGGGACCTTGATGTGGGGAGGTAGGGTGTGGAAGGGACCTTGATGTGGGGAGGTAGGGTGTGGAAGGGACCTTGATGTGGGGAGGTAGGGTGTGGAAGGGACCTTGATGTGGGGAGGTAGGGTGTGGAAGGGACCTTGATGTGGGGAGGTAGGGTGTGGAAGGGACCTTGATGTGGGGAGGTAGGGTGTGGAAGGGACCTTGATGTGGGGAGGTAGGGTGTGGAAGGGACCTTGATGTGGGGAGGTAGGGTGTGGAAGGGACCTTGATGTGGGGAGGTAGGGTGTGGAAGGGACCTTGATGTGGGGAGGTAGGGTGTGGAAGGGACCTTGATGTGGGGAGGTAGGGTGTGGAAGGGACCTTGATGTGGGGAGGTAGGGTGTGGAAGGGACCTTGATGTGGGGAGGTAGGGTGTGGAAGGGACCTTGATGTGGGGAGGTAGGGTGTGGAAGGGACCTTGATGTGGGGAGGTAGGGTGTGGAAGGGACCTTGATGTGGGGAGGTAGGGTGTGGAAGGGACCTTGATGTGGGGAGGTAGGGTGTGGAAGGGACCTTGATGTGGGGAGGTAGGGTGTGGAAGGGACCTTGATGTGGGGAGGTAGGGTGTGGAAGGGACCTTGATGTGGGGAGGTAGGGTGTGGAAGGGACCTTGATGTGGGGAGGTAGGGTGTGGAAGGGACCTTGATGTGGGGAGGTAGGGTGTGGAAGGGACCTTGATGTGGGGAGGTAGGGTGTGGAAGGGACCTTGATGTGGGGAGGTAGGGTGTGGAAGGGACCTTGATGTGGGGAGGTAGGGTGTGGAAGGGACCTTGATGTGGGGAGGTAGGGTGTGGAAGGGACCTTGATGTGGGGAGGTAGGGTGTGGAAGGGACCTTGATGTGGGGAGGTAGGGTGTGGAAGGGACCTTGATGTGGGGAGGTAGGGTGTGGAAGGGACCTTGATGTGGGGAGGTAAGGTGTGGAGGGAACCTTGATGTGGGGAGGTAGGGTGTGGAAGGGACCTTGATGTGGGGAGGTAAGGTGTGGAGGGAACCTTGATGTGGGGAGGTAGGGTGTGGAAGGGACCTTGATGTGGGGAGGTAGGGTGTGGAAGGGACCTTGATGTGGGGAGGTAGGGTGTGGAAGGGACCTTGATGTGGGGAGGTAGGGTGTGGAAGGGACCTTGATGTGGGGAGGTAGGGTGTGGAAGGGACCTTGATGTGGGGAGGTAGGGTGTGGAAGGGACCTTGATGTGGGGAGGTAGGGTGTGGAAGGGACCTTGATGTGGGGAGGTAGGGTGTGGAAGGGACCTTGATGTGGGGAGGTAAGGTGTGGAGGGAACCTTGATGTGGGGAGGTAGGGTGTGGAAGGGACCTTGATGTGGGGAGGTAGGGTGTGGAAGGGACCTTGATGTGGGGAGGTAGGGTGTGGAAGGGACCTTGATGTGGGGAGGTAGGGTGTGGAAGGGACCTTGATGTGGGGAGGTAGGGTGTGGAAGGGACCTTGATGTGGGGAGGTAGGGTGTGGAAGGGACCTTGATGTGGGGAGGTAGGGTGTGGAAGGGACCTTGATGTGGGGAGGTAGGGTGTGGAAGGGACCTTGATGTGGGGAGGTAGGGTGTGGAAGGGACCTTGATGTGGGGAGGTAGGGTGTGGAAGGGACCTTGATGTGGGGAGGTAGGGTGTGGAAGGGACCTTGATGTGGGGAGGTAGGGTGTGGAAGGGACCTTGATGTGGGGAGGTAGGGTGTGGAAGGGACCTTGATGTGGGGAGGTAGGGTGTGGAAGGGACCTTGATGTGGGGAGGTAGGGTGTGGAAGGGACCTTGATGTGGGGAGGTAGGTGTGGAAGGGACCTTGATGTGGGGAGGTAGGGTGTGGAAGGGACCTTGATGTGGGGAGGTAGGGTGTGGAAGGGACCTTGATGTGGGGAGGTAGGGTGTGGAAGGGACCTTGATGTGGGGAGGTAGGGTGTGGAAGGGACCTTGATGTGGGGAGGTAGGGTGTGGAAGGGACCTTGATGTGGGGAGGTAGGGTGTGGAAGGGACCTTGATGTGGGGAGGTAGGGTGTGGAAGGGACCTTGATGTGGGGAGGTAGGGTGTGGAAGGGACCTTGATGTGGGGAGGTAGGGTGTGGAAGGGACCTTGATGTGGGGAGGTAGGGTGTGGAAGGGACCTTGATGTGGGGAGGTAGGGTGTGGAAGGGACCTTGATGTGGGGAGGTAGGGTGTGGAAGGGACCTTGATGTGGGGAGGTAGGGTGTGGAAGGGACCTTGATGTGGGGAGGTAGGGTGTGGAAGGGACCTTGATGTGGGGAGGTAGGGTGTGGAAGGGACCTTGATGTGGGGAGGTAGGGTGTGGAAGGGACCTTGATGTGGGGAGGTAGGGTGTGGAAGGGACCTTGATGTGGGGAGGTAAGGTGTGGAGGGAACCTTGATGTGGGGAGGTAGGGTGTGGAAGGGACCTTGATGTGGGGAGGTAGGGTGTGGAAGGGACCTTGATGTGGGGAGGTAGGGTGTGGAAGGGACCTTGATGTGGGGAGGTAAGGTGTGGAGGGAACCTTGATGTGGGGAGGTAGGGTGTGGAAGGGACCTTGATGTGGGGAGGTAGGGTGTGGAAGGGACCTTGATGTGGGGAGGTAGGGTGTGGAAGGGACCTTGATGTGGGGAGGTAAGGTGTGGAGGGAACCTTGATGTGGGGAGGTAGGGTGTGGAAGGGACCTTGATGTGGGGAGGTAGGGTGTGGAAGGGACCTTGATGTGGGGAGGTAGGGTGTGGAAGGGACCTTGATGTGGGGAGGTAGGGTGTGGAAGGGACCTTGATGTGGGGAGGTAGGGTGTGGAAGGGACCTTGATGTGGGGAGGTAAGGTGTGGAGGGAACCTTGATGTGGGGAGGTAGGGTGTGGAAGGGACCTTGATGTGGGGAGGTAGGGTGTGGAAGGGACCTTGATGTGGGGAGGTAGGGTGTGGAAGGGACCTTGATGTGGGGAGGTAGGGTGTGGAAGGGACCTTGATGTGGGGAGGTAGGGTGTGGAAGGGACCTTGATGTGGGGAGGTAGGGTGTGGAAGGGACCTTGATGTGGGGAGGTAGGGTGTGGAAGGGACCTTGATGTGGGGAGGTAGGGTGTGGAAGGGACCTTGATGTGGGGAGGTAGGGTGTGGAAGGGACCTTGATGTGGGGAGGTAGGGTGTGGAAGGGACCTTGATGTGGGGAGGTAGGGTGTGGAAGGGACCTTGATGTGGGGAGGTAAGGTGTGGAGGGAACCTTGATGTGGGGAGGTAGGGTGTGGAAGGGACCTTGATGTGGGGAGGTAGGGTGTGGAAGGGACCTTGATGTGGGGAGGTAAGGTGTGGAGGGAACCTTGATGTGGGGAGGTAGGGTGTGGAAGGGACCTTGATGTGGGGAGGTAGGGTGTGGAAGGGACCTTGATGTGGGGAGGTAGGGTGTGGAAGGGACCTTGATGTGGGGAGGTAGGGTGTGGAAGGGACCTTGATGTGGGGAGGTAGGGTGTGGAAGGGACCTTGATGTGGGGAGGTAGGGTGTGGAAGGGACCTTGATGTGGGGAGGTAAGGTGTGGAGGGAACCTTGATGTGGGGAGGTAGGGTGTGGAAGGGACCTTGATGTGGGGAGGTAGGGTGTGGAAGGGACCTTGATGTGGGGAGGTAAGGTGTGGAGGGAACCTTGATGTGGGGAGGTAAGGTGTGGAGGGAACCTTGATGTGGGGAGGTAGGGTGTGGAAGGGACCTTGATGTGGGGAGGTAGGGTGTGGAAGGGACCTTGATGTGGGGAGGTAGGGTGTGGAAGGGACCTTGATGTGGGGAGGTAGGGTGTGGAAGGGACCTTGATGTGGGGAGGTAGGGTGTGGAAGGGACCTTGATGTGGGGAGGTAGGGTGTGGAAGGGACCTTGATGTGGGGAGGTAAGGTGTGGAGGGAACCTTGATGTGGGGAGGTAGGGTGTGGAAGGGACCTTGATGTGGGGAGGTAGGGTGTGGAAGGGACCTTGATGTGGGGAGGTAGGGTGTGGAAGGGACCTTGATGTGGGGAGGTAGGGTGTGGAAGGGACCTTGATGTGGGGAGGTAGGGTGTGGAAGGGACCTTGATGTGGGGAGGTAGGGTGTGGAAGGGACCTTGATGTGGGGAGGTAGGGTGTGGAAGGGACCTTGATGTGGGGAGGTAGGGTGTGGAAGGGACCTTGATGTGGGGAGGTAGGGTGTGGAAGGGACCTTGATGTGGGGAGGTAAGGTGTGGAGGGAACCTTGATGTGGGGAGGTAGGGTGTGGAAGGGACCTTGATGTGGGGAGGTAGGGTGTGGAAGGGACCTTGATGTGGGGAGGTAAGGTGTGGAGGGAACCTTGATGTGGGGAGGTAGGGTGTGGAAGGGACCTTGATGTGGGGAGGTAGGGTGTGGAAGGGACCTTGATGTGGGGAGGTAGGGTGTGGAAGGGACCTTGATGTGGGGAGGTAAGGTGTGGAGGGAACCTTGATGTGGGGAGGTAGGGTGTGGAAGGGACCTTGATGTGGGGAGGTAGGGTGTGGAAGGGACCTTGATGTGGGGAGGTAGGGTGTGGAAGGGACCTTGATGTGGGGAGGTAAGGTGTGGAGGGAACCTTGATGTGGGGAGGTAAGGTGTGGAGGGAACCTTGATGTGGGGAGGTAGGGTGTGGAAGGGACCTTGATGTGGGGAGGTAGGGTGTGGAAGGGACCTTGATGTGGGGAGGTAGGGTGTGGAAGGGACCTTGATGTGGGGAGGTAGGGTGTGGAAGGGACCTTGATGTGGGGAGGTAGGGTGTGGAAGGGACCTTGATGTGGGGAGGTAGGGTGTGGAAGGGACCTTGATGTGGGGAGGTAGGGTGTGGAAGGGACCTTGATGTGGGGAGGTAGGGTGTGGAAGGGACCTTGATGTGGGGAGGTAGGGTGTGGAAGGGACCTTGATGTGGGGAGGTAGGGTGTGGAAGGGACCTTGATGTGGGGAGGTAGGGTGTGGAAGGGACCTTGATGTGGGGAGGTAAGGTGTGGAGGGAACCTTGATGTGGGGAGGTAGGGTGTGGAAGGGACCTTGATGTGGGGAGGTAGGGTGTGGAAGGGACCTTGATGTGGGGAGGTAGGGTGTGGAAGGGACCTTGATGTGGGGAGGTAGGGTGTGGAAGGGACCTTGATGTGGGGAGGTAGGGTGTGGAAGGGACCTTGATGTGGGGAGGTAGGGTGTGGAAGGGACCTTGATGTGGGGAGGTAGGGTGTGGAAGGGACCTTGATGTGGGGAGGTAGGGTGTGGAAGGGACCTTGATGTGGGGAGGTAGGGTGTGGAAGGGACCTTGATGTGGGGAGGTAGGGTGTGGAAGGGACCTTGATGTGGGGAGGTAGGGTGTGGAAGGGACCTTGATGTGGGGAGGTAGGGTGTGGAAGGGACCTTGATGTGGGGAGGTAAGGTGTGGAGGGAACCTTGATGTGGGGAGGTAGGGTGTGGAAGGGACCTTGATGTGGGGAGGTAGGGTGTGGAAGGGACCTTGATGTGGGGAGGTAGGGTGTGGAAGGGACCTTGATGTGGGGAGGTAGGGTGTGGAAGGGACCTTGATGTGGGGAGGTAGGGTGTGGAAGGGACCTTGATGTGGGGAGGTAGGGTGTGGAAGGGACCTTGATGTGGGGAGGTAAGGTGTGGAGGGAACCTTGATGTGGGGAGGTAGGGTGTGGAAGGGACCTTGATGTGGGGAGGTAGGGTGTGGAAGGGACCTTGATGTGGGGAGGTAGGGTGTGGAAGGGACCTTGATGTGGGGAGGTAGGGTGTGGAAGGGACCTTGATGTGGGGAGGTAAGGTGTGGAGGGAACCTTGATGTGGGGAGGTAGGGTGTGGAAGGGACCTTGATGTGGGGAGGTAGGGTGTGGAAGGGACCTTGATGTGGGGAGGTAGGGTGTGGAAGGGACCTTGATGTGGGGAGGTAGGGTGTGGAAGGGACCTTGATGTGGGGAGGTAAGGTGTGGAGGGAACCTTGATGTGGGGAGGTAGGGTGTGGAAGGGACCTTGATGTGGGGAGGTAGGGTGTGGAAGGGACCTTGATGTGGGGAGGTAGGGTGTGGAAGGGACCTTGATGTGGGGAGGTAAGGTGTGGAGGGAACCTTGATGTGGGGAGGTAGGGTGTGGAAGGGACCTTGATGTGGGGAGGTAGGGTGTGGAAGGGACCTTGATGTGGGGAGGTAGGGTGTGGAAGGGACCTTGATGTGGGGAGGTAGGGTGTGGAAGGGACCTTGATGTGGGGAGGTAGGGTGTGGAAGGGACCTTGATGTGGGGAGGTAGGGTGTGGAAGGGACCTTGATGTGGGGAGGTAAGGTGTGGAGGGAACCTTGATGTGGGGAGGTAGGGTGTGGAAGGGACCTTGATGTGGGGAGGTAGGGTGTGGAAGGGACCTTGATGTGGGGAGGTAAGGTGTGGAGGGAACCTTGATGTGGGGAGGTAGGGTGTGGAAGGGACCTTGATGTGGGGAGGTAGGGTGTGGAAGGGACCTTGATGTGGGGAGGTAGGGTGTGGAAGGGACCTTGATGTGGGGAGGTAGGGTGTGGAAGGGACCTTGATGTGGGGAGGTAGGGTGTGGAAGGGACCTTGATGTGGGGAGGTAGGGTGTGGAAGGGACCTTGATGTGGGGAGGTAGGGTGTGGAAGGGACCTTGATGTGGGGAGGTAGGGTGTGGAAGGGACCTTGATGTGGGGAGGTAGGGTGTGGAAGGGACCTTGATGTGGGGAGGTAGGGTGTGGAAGGGACCTTGATGTGGGGAGGTAAGGTGTGGAGGGAACCTTGATGTGGGGAGGTAGGGTGTGGAAGGGACCTTGATGTGGGGAGGTAGGGTGTGGAAGGGACCTTGATGTGGGGAGGTAGGGTGTGGAAGGGACCTTGATGTGGGGAGGTAGGGTGTGGAAGGGACCTTGATGTGGGGAGGTAGGGTGTGGAAGGGACCTTGATGTGGGGAGGTAGGGTGTGGAAGGGACCTTGATGTGGGGAGGTAGGGTGTGGAAGGGACCTTGATGTGGGGAGGTAGGGTGTGGAAGGGACCTTGATGTGGGGAGGTAGGGTGTGGAAGGGACCTTGATGTGGGGAGGTAAGGTGTGGAAGGGACCTTGATGTGGGGAGGTAGGGTGTGGAAGGGACCTTGATGTGGGGAGGTAGGGTGTGGAAGGGACCTTGATGTGGGGAGGTAGGGTGTGGAAGGGACCTTGATGTGGGGAGGTAGGGTGTGGAAGGGACCTTGATGTGGGGAGGTAGGGTGTGGAAGGGACCTTGATGTGGGGAGGTAGGGTGTGGAAGGGACCTTGATGTGGGGAGGTAGGGTGTGGAAGGGACCTTGATGTGGGGAGGTAGGGTGTGGAAGGGACCTTGATGTGGGGAGGTAGGGTGTGGAAGGGACCTTGATGTGGGGAGGTAGGGTGTGGAGGGACCTTGATGTGGGGAGGTAAGGTGTGGAGGGAGCCTTGATGTGGGGAGGTAGGGTGTGGAAGGGACCTTGATGTGGGGAGGTAAGGTGTGGAAGGGACCTTGATGTGATGATGGGTTGTGCGGTTGAGTATGGATGAGTGAGCAGTATGGGTAGTGAAGATGAATGTTGAGTTGGGTGGTAGTGAAGGTGTGGTTAATGTGCATCGTGAGTAAGGGTGATGAGTTCATGGTGAGATGAACCTCTCCTTGATGAGTCGTAAGTATGAGTAATGAATAAGAGAAAAGGGTAACGGGTCCAGTGGATGAGTGTGGTGGATCAGGTTGACGGAGGCGAGGCCAACGGCTGTTACCATCGTACCCTTGACCAAGCCTTCAACAATAGACAAAACAATTAAACCTTTCCGTTCTGATGGTTCCTCAGATTAAGCCATGTAAGGTCATGTCCAATCAGCAAAGGTCACGCTCACTTGTGTTCCTTTATTAGTTGTTACTAGAAAGTTAACGACTTGCCATATATATATATATATATATATATATATATATATATATATATATATATATATATATATATATATATATATATATATATATATATATATATATTTTGGAAAGGACCACAATTTTGCAGGTGATCAAGTATATTCCTATGAGTCCACAAGGAAAATGAAACACGATAAGTTCCCAAGTGCACTTTCATGTAATAGTCACATCATCAGGGGAGATCCAAGAAAGAAATATGAGTCAGCTGATATATAACGAAAAGAGACGTAGCTAGGACGCCATTTGGTACACACATGATTGTCCAAGACAGACAACAAGCGTATCATAAACTCATTATGTGGACAAGAAGGGGCATTGTTTACAAATTTTATCAACAATAAAGTTATCCAATTTGTATAGACCTTTACTAATATTAGGGTTATAGTTCTTTATGTTTTTAATAATAAAATATTCAATGATATTTCTCGTGGTACTGGAGTTGATAACTGAGTTAATAACTGAGATGGCATTACTCTAGTCAATACAATGATCGTAGTTTTTAACGTGATTAAACAAGGCATTTGCTTCGTGTTCTGTTCTTATACTATATGTATGTTGCATAAGTCTAACAGAAAGATTCTTACCAGTCTGCCCAACATAAAACTTATAACAATTTCTACATGGCACTTTATAGATGCATCCAGGAGAATTTTCTGGTAAGTTCCTGATCGAGTTATTCGTTATAGTATTATTGTTGCTGAAGGCAACATTTACATTAAAGGATTTAAGCAGCATGGGAAGTAATGATAATTTGACTTTACTTCCCATGTTGTACCTAGGGATAGGGGAGACAAAATACTTCCCACGTATTCCCTGCGTGTCGTAGAAGGCGACAAAAAGAGGAGGGAGCGGGGGGCTGGAAATCCATCCCTCTCGTTTTTAATTTTCCTAAAGAAGGAACAGAGAAGGGGCTAAGTGTGGATTACCCTCTAAGGCTCAGTTCTCTGTTCTTGACGCTACCTTGCTAACGCGGGAAATGACGAATATATATATATATATATATATATATATATATATATATATATATATATATATCATACAAACCTCCAAAAGCCAGGCTCGAACGCGGGACCCCTGTGCCACAGGCGGGAAGTGGTCTCCCACTTCTCGTTCCCTCCACCTCTGAAAAATATATCCTCTTTGTCAATTTTTCCTCACTCATTCGCTCCATGTGACCTAACCATTTCAAAACACCCTCTTTTGCTCTCTCAACCACACTCTTTTTATTACCACACATCTCTCTTACCCTTTCATTACTTACTCGATCAAACCACCTCACACCACATATTGTCCTCAAATATCTCATTTCGAGCACATCCACCCTTCTCCACACAACTCTATATATAGCCCACGCCTCGTAACATATAATATTGTTGGAACCACTATTCCTTCAAACATACTCTTTTTTGCTTTCCAAGATACCGTCTCGACTTTCATACATTTTTCAACGCTCCCAGAAGTTTCGACCCTCCCCAAACCCTATGAATCACTTCCGCTTCCATGGTTCCATCCGCTGCCAAACCACTCCCAGATATCTAAAACACTTTACTTCCTCCAGTTTTTCTCCATTCAAACTTACCTCCCAAGTGACTTGTCCCTCAACCTTACTGAACCTAATAACCTTACTCTTATTCACATTTACTCTAAGCATTCTTCTTTCACACACTTTACCAAACTCAGTCACCAGCTTCTGCAGTTTCTCACACGAATCAGCACCAGCGCTGTATCATCAGCGAACAACTGACTCACTTCCCAAGCTCTCCCATCCACAACAGACTGCATACTTGCCCCTCTTTCCAAAACTCTTGCATTCACCTCCCTAACAACCCCATCCATAAACAAATTAAACAAACACGGTGACATCACGAAACATGCCGCAAACCAACATTCGCTGAGAACCAATTACTTTCCTCTCTTCCTACTCGTACACATGCCTTACAGCCTCGATAAAAGCTCTTCATTGCTTCTAACAACTTGCCTCCCACACCATCTATTCTTGGTAACTTCCACAGAGCATCTCTATCAACTCTATCATATGCCTTCTCCAGATCCATAAATGCTACATACAAATCCATTTGCTTTTCTAAGTATTTCTCGCACACATTCTTCAAAGCAAACACCTGATCCACACATCCTCTAACACTTCTAAAACCACACTGCTCTTCCCCAATCTGATGCTCTGTACATGCCTTCACCCTCTCAATCAATACCCTCCCATATAATTTCCCAGGAATACTCAACAAACATATACCTCTGTAATTTGAGCACTCACTTTTGTCCCCTTTGCTTTTGTACAATGGCACTATGCAAGCATTCCACTAATTCTCAGGCACCTCACCATGAGTCATACATACATTGAATAACCTTACCAACCAGTCAACAACACAGTCACCATCTTTTTTAATGAATTCCACTGCAATACCATCCAAACCCACTGCCTTGCCGGCTTTCATCTTCCGCAAGGCTTTTACTACCTCTTCTTTGTTTACCAAATCATTCTCCTTAACCCTCTCACTTTAACACTACCTCGACCAAAGCACCCGATATCCGCCACTCTATCATGGCGTAAATGAGTGGGGAAAGATTGAGAAAAAGGATATATGTGTCAGAGGTAGAGGGCACGAGGAAAAGTGGGAGACAAATTGGAGGTGGAAGGATGGAGTGAAAAAGATTTTGAGCGATCGGGGCCTGAACATAGAGGAGGGTGAAAGGCGTGCAAGGAATAGAGTGAATTGGAACGATGCGGTATACCGGGGTCGACGTGCTGTCAATGGATTGAACCAGGGCATTTAAGCGTCTGGGGTAAACCATGGAAAGTTTTGGGGGGCCTGGATGTGGAAAGGGAGCTTTGGTTTCGGTACATTACACATGACAGCTAGAGACTGAGTGTGAACGAATGTGGCCTTTGTTGTGTTTTGCTAGTGCTACCTCGCGCGGGCACGCGGTGTGGGGGGCGGTGCGTGGGTGGTGGGGGGGGGGGGGGGTGCTATTTCAAGTGTGACGGGGATGCGACGGAAGTGGAGCAAGGCAGCAAGTATGGATATGTACATGTGTATATATGTATATATCTGTGATGTATATGTATGCATACGGTGAATATGGGTGGGTTCGGCCTTTCATTCGTCTGTTTCCTTGCGCTACTTCGCTAACGGGGTAGACAGCGATTAAATGTAATATATATATATATATATATACACGAACAAAGTGCATAGGAACGCGCACCTTCATAGAACATACAAACATTCAACAGCCAGGATCGAACCCGGGACCGCTGTGCCACAGGCGGGAATGCTACCACTAGTCTATGGGCCAGGCTAATAGGAAATAACTATTCGAATACTATGTACTCGAATACCCTTCCTCTCACGTTGGTGAGCAACGGGGTACATACCGGTCATTTCCTAGCAGGCACAGGGGTCCCAGGTTCGATTCTGGCTGTTGGAGGTTTGTATGCTATATATATATATATATATATATATATATATATATATATATATATATATATATATATATATATATATATATATATTTATCTATTTATTTATTTATTTATTTTGCTTTGTTGCTGTCTCCCGCGTTTGCGAGGTAGCGCAAGGAAACAGACGAAAGAAGTGGCCCAACCCACCCCCATACACATGTATATACATACACGTGTCCACACACTCAAATATACATACCTATGCATCTCAATGTACACATATATATATACACACACAGACATATACATATATACACATGTACATAATTCATACTGTCTGCCTTTATTTATTCCCATCGCCACCTCGCCACACATGGAATAACATCCCCTCCCCCCCCTCATGTGTGCGACGTAGCGCTAGGAAAAGACTACAAAGGCCCCATTCGTTCACACTCAGTCTCCAGCTGTCATGTAATAATGCCCGAAACCACAGCTCCCTTTCCACATCCAGGCCCCACAGAACTTTCCATGGTTTACCCCAGACGCTTTACATGCCCTGATTCAATCCCTTGACAGCACGTCGACCCCGCTATACCACATCGATTCAATTCGCTCTATTCCTTGCCCGCCTTTCACCCTCCTGCATGTTCAGGCCCCGATCACACAAAATCTTTTTCACTCCATCTTTCCACCTCTAATTTGATCTTCCACTTCTCCTCGTTCCCTCCACCTCCGACACATATATCCTCTTGGTCAATCTTTCCTCCTCACTCATTCTCTTCATATGCCCAAACCATTTCAAAACACCCTCTTCTGCTTTCTCAACCACGCTCTTTTTATTTCCACACATCTCTCTTACCCTTACATTACTTCCTCGATCAAACCACCTCACACCACATATTGTCCTCAAACATCTCATTTCCAGCACATCCACCCTCCTGCGCACAACTCTATCCATAGCCCACGCCTCGCAACCATACAACATTGTTGGAACCACTATTCCTTCAAACATACCCATTTTTGCTTTGCGAGATAATGTTCTCGACTTCCAAACATTCTTCAAGGCTCCCAGGATTTTCGCCCCCTCCCCCACCCTATGATTCACTTCCGCTTCCATGGTTCCATCCGCTGACAGATCCACTCCCAGATATCTATAACACTTTACTTCCTCCAGTTTTTCTCCATTCAAACTTACCTCCCAATTGACTTGACCCTCTACCCTACTGTACCTAATAACCTTGCTCTTATTCACATTTACTCTTAACTTTCTTCTTTCACACACTTTACCAAACTCAGTCACTAGCTTCTGCAGTTTCTCACATGAATCAGCCACCAGCGCTGTATCATCAGCGAATAACAACTGACTCACTTCCCATCCTATATATATATATATATATATATATATATATATATATATATATATATATATATATATATATATATATATGGCAGCGGATGGAACCATGGAAGCGGAAGTGGATCATAGGGTGGGGGAGGGGCGAAAATTCTGGGAGCCTTGAAGAATGTGTGGAAGTCGAGCACATTATCTCGGAAAGCAAAAATGGGTATGTTTGAAGGAATAGTGGTTCCAACAATGTTGTATGGTTGCGAGGCGTGGGCTATGGATAGAGTTGTGCGCAGGAGGATGGATGTGCTGGAAATGAGATGTTTGAGGACAATGTGTGGTGTGAGGTGGTTTGATCGAGTAAGTAACGTAAGGGTAAGAGAGATGTGTGGAAATAAAAAGAGCGTGGTTGAGAGAGCAGAAGAGGGTGTTTTGATATGGTTTGGGCACATGGAGAGAATGAGTGAGGAAAGATTGACCAAGAGGATATATGTGTCGGAGGTGGAGGGAACGAGGAGAAGAGGGAGACCAAATTGGAGGTGGAAAGATGGAGTGAAAATGATTTTGTGTGATCGGGGCCTGAACATGCAGGAGGGTGAAAGGAGGGCAAGGAATAGAGTGAAGTGGAGCGATGTGGTATACCGGGGTTGAGGTGCTGTCAGTGCATTGAATCAAGGCATGTGAAGCGTCTGGGGTAAACCATGGAAAGCTGTGTAGGTATGTATATTTGCGTGTGTGGACGTATGTATATACATGTGTGTGGGGGTGGGTTGGGCCATTTCTTTCGTCTGTTTCCTTGCGCTACCTCGCAAACGCGGGAGACAGCGACAAAGCAAAAAAAAAAAAAAAATATATATATATATATATATATATATATATATATATATATATATATATATATATATATATATATATATATATTGAACCAGGGCATGTGATGCATCTCGGGTAAACCATGGAAAGTTTTTTGGGGCCTGGATGTGGAAAGGGAGCTGTGGTTTCTGTGCATTATATATGACAGCTAGAGATTGAATGTGAACGAATGTGGCCTTTGTTCTCTTTTCCTAGTGCTATCTCGCGCGCGTGAGGGGGAAGGGTTTGTCATTTCATGTGTGGCGGGGTGGCGACGAGAATGAATAAGGACAGCAAGTATGAATTATGAACATGTGTATATAAATATGTATCTTTGTATGTATACATATGTATATGCTGAAATGTATAGGTATGTATATTTGCGTGTGTGGACGTGTATGTATATACATTAGTCTGTGGGTGAGTTGAGTCATTCTTTCGTCTGTTTCCTTGCACTACCTCGCTAAGGCGGGAGACAGCGACAAAGTCTAAAAAATTAATATATATATATATATATATATATATATATATATATATATATATATATATATATATATATATATATATATATATATTTATATATATTTATATATCTTTTTTTCATACTCGTCCGAAGTTTCTCTTAGAAGAAATGGCTTCATACGTCCGCATGCGGCCACCAGCTGTCATGAATAATACATTGGTAGGAGATCCCCACAACCAAGACCTACTGATCTTCCTATGGTTTCCCCCGACCGCTTCTGATGCCCTGATTTAGCCATGAAAAGCACGTCGACCCCTGTAGACCACATAGATTTGATTTACTTCATCTCTTGCAAGCCTCACACCTTCCTGCATATCAGGCTTCAATCAGTCCCTCCACCTCCTCGCTTGTTTTTCCATGTCTTATTTCCCTTTTGTCCTCATTCACATTGTCCATATGTCCAAACCATACTCTCGTGTGCAATCTCAAACATATATCCATCAAATGCACCCTCTTGTTTACATGTTGCCTGAGGCTCGTGCCTCAAGCAAACAGCACCGATGGGACTACTATACCCTCTAACATTCCCATCTTTTTCCTTTCCATACATTCCTCACTGCGTTCAGAACCTTTGCTCCCTTTTCCATCCTATCACTCTTTTCATCTCCCTTTCATCACTGCCATAGCCACACTCCTTGGTATGCTATACACTCCTTTTCCTCCAAGTTCTCTTACACCTCTATGATTTGTTCTTCTTCATTGCTAAACCTTAATAACTTTGCTGAATTCCCATTTATTCACAACTTTCTACTTTCCCCACACTCTCCCAGACACAGACGCAGACACCAGCTTCTGCAGGTATATGCTACCAGCACCAAGAGTCCTCAGCAAAATAAACAACTGACTCACCTCTTACCTTCTCCGCTATCCCTACACCAACAGACTGCATACCTGCTCATCTCACCAAGACCCTTGTCTTCACCTCCCTCATCTACTTTATTCTCTCCACCACCTCTTCCATGAGGGAAAGGGTGGATGGAAACCCTCCCCTTCTTGTACCTCAGTTTCTGGAAGTTGAAACAGGAGCCAAGCGAGGAGTGCTCATCTTCCTCGAAGGCTAGGGCTTGGGTGTCTGTGCGTGGCTGTAACCAAGATGAGATGAGAGGAGGGAGATAGGTAGTATGTTTAAGGAATGGAACCTGGTTGTTCTGGCTCTGAGTGAGACGAAGCTTAATGGGGAAGAATGGTTTGCGACTGTTTTAGCGGTACGAAGATGAGAGTTAAGGAAGAGATAGCGCTCCTCCTGGAGTAAGAGTTGTAAGAATACGTGAAGTAGTGTAAGGAAGAGAACTAATGTATTAGGAAGTGACTAATATGGGTAGAAATGAAAGTTAATTGTAAGAGGACGAGAGCTAAGGAAGAGAAGTAATGTATTAGGAAGTGACTAATATGGGTAGAAATGAAAATGAATTGCAAGAGGTGGGTGATCAGGAGAGCATCTGCGCCTGACGAAGAGAGGGGAGTGTTTTTGGAGCAGCTGAGAGTGTGTGTGTCAGCTGTTTAGATGCGGAATATTAGTGATGGGTAATTTCAATGCGAAAATGGGTAATGTGGCAGTTGAGGTATAACTGGAAGGCATGGGGATTAGGTGATGTAAATGGAAATGGTGAACAGCTTTTGGAGTTGTGTGCTGTAAAAGGAAATACTTGCTTTAAAAAAAGGGAAATTCTTAAGAACACATGAAGTAGGAAAGATGGTAAGAGAGCATTACTAGATTACGTACTGATTCACAGGCGCGCACAGAAGCACCTGGTTGAATACTTGACCATTACTAGGTGGAAGCGAGATGAAGATTCGTGAAGGTTTTCGGAAAACAAGAAAGGATATGGGTGAGAAAGAGTAATGAATGGTGGGATGACGAGATCAAGTTGCTTGTGAAAAAGAGATGGATGGTACTCACAAGGAAGGAGTGCAAGTGACTGGGAGATGAACTAAAGATAGCGGCAGGGGGTCAAGGGGACGGTGCAAGGGGTTGGAAGAGATGGTAGATGAGAGTTAGGGAGAGCCAGTATCACCAGATGTCATAGGGAGTAAGAGAATGTCTTGGAAGATGGTTGATAGTGAAAGATAAACTAGAAAATTGGAAAAATGATGCGGTGACAGGCAGAGATATGGTGAATTTCGCCAAGACATGTTGAATGTGGCAGGTATCGGGTGTTTGGGTCTGGAAGGTATGCCGAATGAGAGGATCATGGGAAGTGGTGTAGTGAAAATCTTGCGGAAGATGAAGTATTGCAAGGCTGCTGAATTGGATGGTATTGCAGTTCAGTTTCTTAAGAAAAGTAGTGACTGTGTTATTGACTGGCTATCAAGATTTTTAATGCATGTATAGATCACGATGAATTGCCAGAGGATTGACGGAATGAATGTGGCGATCCATCGCGTAAAGGCAAGGGGCACAAAGATGAGTGTTCAAACTACAGAGGTATAAGTTTGTTGAGTATTCCTGGGAAATTATATAGGAGGGTATTGACTGAGAGGGTGAAGGCATGTACAGAGCATCAGATTGGGGAAGAGCAGTGTGGTTTCAGAAGTGGTAGAGGATGTGTGGATCAGGTGTTTGCTTTGGAGGATGTGTGTGAGAAATACTTAGATAAATAGAGAGATTCATTAATGGATCTGGAGAAATCGTATGATAAGAGTTGATAGAGATTCATTGTGGAAGTTGTTGAATTATCTGGATGCGAGGAGAGCTATTAGAAGCAATGAAAAATTTTATCAGGAAAGGGTGCGTAAAAGGAGAAAGCTGAGAATGAATGTAAATAAAAGCAAAGTTACTAGCTTTAGCACCGTAAAAAGAAAGGTTAGGTGAGTTGTGAGTTTGAATGGAGAAAACTTGGTAGAAGTGAGGTGCATTATTTACTTGGGAGTGGACGTGGCAGCGAATGGAACCATGAAAGCGGAAGTGAGTCATAGGAAGGGTGAAGGGACGAAGGTTCTGTGAATGCTGAAAAATTTGTAGAAAGAGAGTTTGCTGTCTGGATGGGAGAAGACTAGTATGTCTGAAGCTATAATATTCCTGACGATGTATGGGTGAAAATGTAAGGTAAACTGTGAATATGTTGGATATGAAATACCTCATCACTTACATCCTCTTAACTATGTTGGGTTTACACTGCTTTCAGACATGCCCCATTTTGCATCACCAGGTAACGATCTCTCTTTCCAAGCTTTCATCAGTACTTCCAGAGCCTTCGCCCCCTCACACCCTATGACTCACATCCACTTACATGGTTGCATTTGCCGATATATCCACCAATAATTATATAAAAAGAACTCACTTATTCCAAATTTTCTCCATTCATACTCACACTCAAGCTAACCTGTCACTTTACCCCGCTAACCTTAATAACCTTGCTTTTCTTCACATTTACTCTCAGCTTCCTACTTTCACACACTCTTCCAAACTCAGACACCAACTTCTGCAGTTTCTCACTTGAATCAGCCACCAGTGCTGTATCATCAGAAAACAACAACCGACACTAGCCAAGCACCTTTCCTCCCACAGACTGCATGCTCGCCTCTTTCTCCAAGACAGTTGCAATTACCTCCATCACCACCCCAACCATTAACAAACAGCTATGGTGACATCATGTACACTCCTACCGCAAACCAACTCTAACCACTCACTCTCCTCTCTTCCTACTGGTACACAATTCTTACACCCTTGGTAAAAACTTTTCACTAGAGGTTTTCCTTCCACACCGTATTTTCTAAAGACCTTCTACAAGCATCTTTATCAAACTTACCATGTGTTTTCTCCAGATCCATAGGAACATAGGAAATCTTTAAGTTTAGCTATAGAGAAGGTAACATGCAATGTTGAATTCAGAATAATTAAAGAAGTATATGATTTGTTAAATGAATAGATGAGAATAGTGTTGCGCAATTACTATTAGTGAATGATGCCAAAATAGATATCTTATATAGAACCAGAGACTCTGTAACTGTCCTAACTAACAGGTTCGTTTCACCAATAGCAAAATCAATAGTGAGGCAGGAGGTAGATAGACGTAAATCGTTCATGATTACTTGGTTGGAAGAGAATCATATTCCAGCCGAAAAGAAAAGAAAATGAAGAATTCGTTGGTATGTCACAAAACATATACACATAATACGTTCCAGTGGAATTATGTACTCAGGAGGTACTTTACTTAAGCAGACTAAGAATTCAGTAGTGATGGTGATGATGGATCAGAGGAGGAATGAGAAAGAGAAGGGAAGAACATAACAAAAAAAAAATACAAGAATGGAAGAGCACTACACTAGGCCTGTTGGCCTATGTCGAGCACCTACTCGGTCTCATGTTTTAGTCATCCAATCTGTATTTCAAGCATCTAGTAACTGTTACGCTGACTCTTCTGTTAGCCAGTGTATTCCACGCATCAGAAACACTATATCCAAACATAGTTTTTTCTTCTCATCTGAATTTGTTAAGGTTCAAACTCTTACTCTGAGTTCTCTGGGAAGTGATCTGAGTATTATGTTGTCTTCATTAATCTCTCGCATCTATCATCTCACCCTCTACTCCACGTCTCTCCAGGAAATGCAAATTTAATTCTCTTAGTCTTCATAAGAAAGATTTCTGACACAAGATATAATCAACCTTTGCTACTGCGTCCAGACCTGCACTGATGCATCAAGGTGGGTCTTACTAGGGAAAGACATCTGCAGGTCTACTGGTAACACTTCCACAACATGAAGCCAAGTCGGTACTGTGTTGGCTTTATTTCCCAACATTGTACCTTGTTGCTTCCGTTTTACGTCACAACTGTACAACACTTAAAGCTGTCACTCACACACCTACTTCCCCAGATCTATATTATTAAGCTGACACACTAGACCCATGCATCCTTTACCAGTATCTGACACTTTTCATTTGTCAGTATGAGATTCCATTCGCCATTTTTCTGTCCATTTATAGTAATTTGCGAAGTGAATATGTTTGCTTCTTAGTTCCTCACTACCACACAGCGACCTCACTACCTCACAGCGACCTCACTACCTCACAGCACTCATACCACCACACAGTTCACTATAGCACAGCATACTCACTACCACACAGCGCCCTCACTACCACACAGCGCCCTCACTACCACACAGCGCCCTAACGACCACACAATGCCCTCACTACCACACAACGCCCTCACTACCACAGTGCCCTCGCTACCACACAGCGACCTTGCTACCACACAGCGACCTTGCTACCATACAGCGACCTCACTACCTCACAGCACTCACACTACCACACAGTTCACTATAGCACAGCATACTCACTACTGCACAACACACTACTACATTACACACTCATTGCCCCAGAACGCACTACCACATAACACACTCACATACTGTCACACAACCCCCTCGATACCACACAACACACTCACTACCCAACAGCACTCTCACAATCACACAACATACTCGCTACACAGAACACTCATTACTGCACAACACACTCACTACCACAGAACACCGTCATCACCACAACATCACTACACAACACACTCACTACCACACAACACACTCACTACCACACAACACACTCATTACCGCATAACATACGCATTATTACACAAGACACTCACTGCCTCGCAACACAATACCACACAAGACACTACCACAACACCCTCACTACTGCACAGCACCTTCGCAACCATACATTACCTTCACTACCACACAAACCCCTCCTTACCACACAGCACCCTCACCACCACACATTACATACTATCTCACAACTCCTTCACTGCCAAAAATCATCCTCATTACTACGCCACACCTTCATATCCACGCAACTCCCTCAGCACCACACAACCTCCTCACTACCACACAACACACCCAATACCAAACAACACTTCCTACCACACAAAGCCGTCACTACCACACAAGAGACTGACTACCAAGTAGTAGACATACTACCGCAGAACGCATAAACTACCACATGACATCCTCACTACCTAACTACACAGTGACTTCCACACGACACTCACTACCACACAGGACCCCTAACTAACACACAGCACATTTACAACCACAGGAAGTGAAGGTGACTCCCCTCCTCGTATTGGCCTGATCCATGTAGTGTGCAGCCAGCAGGATCTTGGGACTACGTATCCCAGGATCATTCAGCTGTCCTTACCTTCCATAGTGTTAAGCCCAGCCAGGGTCTGCAGTCTCTCCTGCACTCCACAATGTCTCTCGGGACTTCTCTTATCTCTCGTACCTTCGTATCTCCTGCCCCGTAGGGTTTATTTTCTCTAACCTCCACAACTTCTTTCACGAAGTCTTGTTGGTTTTGCTTGTGGAAGAACCTTCTTATCACCCTGTGCTGACTGCTGGGGGTTGAGGGATCCTCCTGCGTCTGTAAAGTGAGCCTCCCTAGGGATCCTCAGGTTCCAGGAACATCCTATTGACTCAGGATCCTTCACCATAATCATGAATTTCCTGTCAACATCACTTATTCTCTCCCGGATAATTTTTCTCAGATCTCATATTATCGTCTTGGTATTTCTTTATAGCCATTTTAAGACTTGTACCCAGAGGAGCGTCAGAATAACCTGTCAGGATGTGTACGCTTCTCTTACAACGAAATTTCTTGAACGTCGATTTCGTATTTCCATTGCTGGGTTGTTGGTGTGGGATGGACGACAGTTCCAGGTTACTATTCGGTCGGTCTCGATCAGTCTACATGTCGTCCTCTCCTGGAAACCATTTCCTCGTATTATCGTATATTCCGCACAATTTTCCTGCGTCTGTCTGTCTCAGGTTGAAGACTCAGCAGGGACTCCTGTCTCGTCTCTCCTGCGTCGTGGTGCATCATACAGTATTTCATCATCCAACACACGTGACAGAAGGCCACGCACTGTTACCAGCCCCTGTTTAGAGAGACGGTAATCACGCGTTTGTTTTGTAGAGTTCAAGATTTTGTGTTAAGGAGAAACAGTGGTTGAGATAGAGGCAGTACACAAGACACTCCTGTGTTATGTATAACGAGCAAGAGATGATGCAGGACACACACTAATCATGAAACAACATTAAAGTCTTTGATTCCTTCTGTTGATATACAACCAGGATTCTGCCATGTAGCCTTAGTAATCCTGCTCAGTATGGCCGAGATCATCATCCATAACCTGCGGGGCCTCACTGGCGACATCTTTAGGTTCGAACGATAAAGATATGAACATCATCTGAGCATGAAAAGCTTCATATCTTGTTCTATAAAGCTACTGAGCTCTCCACCGTTCATATTGTTTATAGATGCTATCATACTATCATTATGTTTTAGAATCTTATGATTACGCATTCAAGAACAATCCAAGGTTTTAAAACTGATGCATGTCTAAAAATTCCATCTTTGTTTTGATTTTTCTTACCATGCGGTTTGCTTTACCAGATAAAGTGTGAATCATTTATTCTGTATTTACTTTCACTTTATTCTTATATTCCATGTGAGACTTGGACAGACAAACGCCGCTCACCTTCAGTCAAAACAATTAATCAATAAATCATGAAGAAAATCAGAAACAGTAATGTTTCACATCCTGAAGTGATGGATGAAACCAAGAACGAAGGGAACATCTTGAACTGGAAACACGTCCCCTCGTAGTTCGTGTGTCTCAATGTAGTAGGTAGGGGTCAACCTCACTAGGTCAACAGGTGAAGGGTTTCTCTCTGGGATCTGCCCTGGGGGGGGGGGTGTCGTTAGGAAGCAATGAGTGAATTGTTGTTGGATCGTAGCTTGTCCTGCACTATGAGGACTTGGGAAAGGATCACATAATCGTATGAAAATGGCATCTGTTGTTTGTGATTGTATAAGGTCGTAGGCAATGTTTCAGTAGTTTTGTGTTTTCTGTGAGATTCTGGCTAGTGAGGTTCAGACTGTCTTGCTGTTGAAGGTGGGTTGTTAAGCGGCAGCTGGGTATATAGTAATCATACCGATGTCGTTTTGAAGTTAACCTTCAAATGGGCTGGAGTGATAAACTGCATTGCTAGTAGGCTGTTGATAACAGTCGCCCAGGTGGTACTACCGTCCTGACTGAGGACATTAAATTGGTGCTTGGAACCATCTTACACCCTCCATGTCAGGATTGCTGGTCTTACTAGCTGTCTCATCAAAACGGGACTACCAGGCTAGCACTGCCATTACTTCTACTTACAGGCGCCACACACACTTACTCAAACTTTTCTATTTTTTCACAAAAGTTCTCTTGTCATCTCATGACAGAGTTCAACAAATCTGTGGCCTCCGAGCCCCCGGTATCATGGGGTGCTCAGAATCTCCAGGTTCCCGCCTGACTCTACTGCCAACGTTCTAGGTCTCCCTACTAACCTCTCCTCAATTGAACACCATCTGTCTCGTACCTCTCCTAATACCTTACTTCTGTCTGAGACACAATTATCTAATGATGTTCTCACTAGTCCCTTTTTCATATCTAACTATAACCCCCGCTCACGATTTCGGTTCAAAAGTGGTGACATCCTCTCACTCGCAAGCTGAAATCCTCTACTTCGGGGATTTCAACGTGTATAATAAGGGATGGTTGAATTCCTCCCATACGCAGGGATCGAAGCCCTCACGTTCTTCAACTTTCATGATTTAGAGCGAATATTAAGGATTTGTTTTTCACCTCTGGTCCATCCCCAGTGTAAGTACACGATCTCGCCCCCAGTTGGTTCATCTGATTACACTCTCATAACTGTATCTATTCTAACGGCTACATCCCCTTCCAGCAGCCCCTTATAAGTGTAGATACTGGTACCTCAACAAAGCTGACTGGAATAACTTACGTAACTTCTTTTCTGACTTTCCTTGGGGAGATTTCTTCCTATTATGTGATGATGCTTCCGTCTCCGTCAAACATATAGCAGAGGTTATTCTTGCGGGAATGGAAACATTCATCCCCTCCTACAAGACGACTTCATCCATTCTATGGTTCAACCGTCCATGTTCTGAGGTCATTCAGCTTTTATCACTGTCCGTAATTATTGGAAGCACTTACCACAATTTTCTACATGGCACTCTATAGATGCATCCTGCAGAACTTTCTGGTGAGTTCCTGATCAAGATATTCATCATAGTATTGTCGTTGTAAAGATTTTGAAGTTTTATGTTGAGCAGACTGGTAAGGATCTTTCTGTTAGACTTAAGCAATATAGATATACTATATGAACAGGACAAGAATCAAATTCTTTGTTTAATGATGTTAAAAATTATAATCATTGTGCTGAATGGAGGGATATCTTCTCAGTCATTAACTCTAACTCCTGTACCACGAGAAATATCATTGAATCTTCTGTTATTAGATATGCAAAGAACTGTATCATTAATATTAGTGAAGGTCTATACAAATTGGATAGCTTTATTGTTAATAAGATTTGTAAATAGTTCCCTTTCTTGTCCACATAAGTTTATGATACACTTGTTGCCAGACTCGAACGCACCCGAACTACATTCGGGTCATCACTTTTTTACCAAATGGCATCCTAGCTAAGTCTCTTCGTTGCATATCAACTGACTGTTGTATATCAACTGACTGTGCGATTATTACAAGAAAGTGCACTTGGGAACTTATCGTGTTTCATTTCCCCGTGGACTCATAGGAATATACTTGATCATGCGCTCAGTTGTGATTCTTTCCACACATTATATATACATACATATATATATATATATATATATATATATATATATATATATATATATATATACATTTCTTTTTTCACACTATTCGCCATTTCCCGCGTTAGCAAGGTAGCGTTAAGAACAGAGGACTGGACCTTTGAGGGAATATCCTCACCTGGCCCCCTTCTCTGTTCCTTCTTTTGGAAAATTAAAAAAAAAACTGAGAGGGGAGGATTTCCAGCCCCCCGCTCCCTTCCCTTTTAGTCGCCTTCTACGACACGCAGGGAATACGTGAGAAGTATTCTTTCTCCCCTATCCCCAGGGATATATATGTATATATATATATATATATATATATATATATATATATATATATATATATATATATATATATATATATATATATATATATATATGTATATATATATATATATATATATATATATATATATATATATATATATATATATATATATATATGTATATATATATATATATATATATATATATATATTTTTTTTTTTTTTTTTTATACTTTGTCGCTGTCTCCCGCGTTTGCGAGGTAGCGCAAGGAAACAGACGAAAGAAATGGCCCAACCCCCCCCATACACATGTATATACATACGTCCACACACGCAAATATACATACCTACACAGCTTTCCATGGTTTACCCCCGACGCTTCACATGCCTTGATTCAATCCACTGACAGCACGTCAGCCCCGGTATACCACATCGCTCCAATTCACTCTGTTCCTTGCCCTCCTCTCACCCTCCTGCATGTTCAGGCCCCGATCACACAAAATCTTTTTCACTCCATCTTTCCACCTCCAATTTGGTCTCCCTCTTCTCCTTGTTCCCTCCACCTCCGACACATATATCCTCTTGGTCAATCTTTCCTCACTCATTCTCTCCATGTGCCCAAACCACTTCAAAACACCCTCTTCTGCTCTCTCAACCACGCTCTTTTTATTTCCACACATCTCTCTTACCCTTACGTTACTCACTCGATCAAACCACCTCACACCACACATTGTCCTCAAACATCTCATTTCCAGCACATCCATCCTCCTGCGCACAACTCTATCCATAGCCCACGCCTCGCAACCATACAACATTGTTGGAACCACTATTCCTTCAAACATACCCATTTTTGCTTTCCGAGATAATGTTCTCGACTTCCACACATTCTTCAAGGCCCCCAGAATTTTCGCCCCCTCCCCCACCCTATGATCCACTTCCGCTTCCATGGTTCCATCCGCTGCCAGATCCACTCCCAGATATCTAAAACACTTCACTTCCTCCAGTTTTTCTCTATTCAAACTCACCTCCCAATTGACTTGACCCTCAACCCTACTGTACCTAATAACCTTGCTCTTATTCACATTTACTCTTAACTTTCTTCTTCCACACACTTTACCAAACTCAGTCACCAGCTTCTGCAGTTTCACACATGAATCAGCCACCAGTGCTGTGTCGTCAGCGAACAACAACTGACTCACTTCCCAAGCTCTCTCATCCCCAACAGACTTCATACTTGCCCCTCTTTCCAAAACTCTTGCATTTACCTCCCTAACAACCCCATCCATAAACAAATTAAACAACCATGGAGACATCACACACCCCTGCCGCAAACCTACATTCACTGAGAACCAATCACTTTCCTCTCTTCCTACACGTACACATGCCTTACATCCTCGATAAAAACTTTTCACTGCTTCTAACAACTTTCCTCCCACACCATATATTCTTAATACCTTCCACAGAGCATCTCTATCAACTCTATCATATGCCTTCTCCAGATCCATAAATGCTACATACAAATCCATTTGCTTTTCTAAGTATTTCTCACATACATTCTTCAAAGCAAACACCTGATCCACACATCCTCTACCACTTCTGAAACCACACTGCTCTTCCCCAATCTGATGCTCTGTACATGCCTTCACCCTCTCAATCAATACCCTCCCATATAATTTACCAGGAATACTCAACAAACTTATACCTCTGTAATTTGAGCACTCACTCTTATCCCCTTTGCCTTTGTACAATGGCACTATGCACGCATTCCGCCAATCCTCAGGCACCTCACCATGAGTCATACATACATTAAATAACCTTACCAACCAGTCAACAATACAGTCACCCCCTTTTTTAATAAATTCCACTGCAATACCATCCAAACCTGCTGCCTTGCCGGCTTTCATCTTCCGCAAAGCTTTCACTACCTCTTCTCTGTTTACCAAATCATTTTCCCTAACCCTTTCACTTTGCACACCACCTCGACCAAAATACCCTATATCTGCCACTCTATCATCATACACATTCAACAAACCTTCAAAATACTCACTCCATCTCTTTCTCACAACCTTGCGGGGAGGGATGGGGTGTTGTTTCCTGTGCAGTGGGGTGGCGACGAGAATGGATGAAGGCAGCAAGTATGAATATGTACATGTTTATTTATGTATATGTCTGTTTATGCATATGTATGTATGTGTCCGTGTATGAGCGTTTATATATATATATATGTGTGTGTGTGGGTGTGTGTGTGTGTGTGTGTGTGTGTGTGTGTATGAGTGATTTGGCAATTGTTTCTGTTTCCTTGCGTTACCTCGCTGACGCAAGGAAACAGCGATAAGGTGTATATATATATATATATATATATATATATATATATATATATATATATATATATATATATATATATATATATGTATATATATTTATACACCTAATCGCTGTTTCCCGCGTCAGCGAGGTAACGCAAGGAAACAGAAACAATTGCCAAATCACTCATACACACACACACACACACACACACACACACACACACACACACCCACACACACACACATATATATATATATATATATATATATATATATATATATATATATATATATATATATATATATATATATATATATATATATATAAACGCTCATACACGGACACATACATACATATGCATAAACAGACATATACATAAATAAACATGTACATATTCATACTTGCTGCCTTCATCCATTCTCGTCGCCACCCCGCTGCACAGGAAACAACACCCCATCCCTCCCCGCAAGGTTGCGCCAGGAAAAGGCAAAAAGGCTACATTTGTTCACACTCAGTCCCTAGCTGTCATTTATAATGCACCAAAACCACAGCTCCCTTTCCACATCCAGGCCCCACAAAAGTTTACATAGTTTACCCCAGACGCTTCACATGCCCTGGTTCAATCCCCTAACAGCACGTCGACCCCGGTATACCACATCGTTCTCATCCACTCTGTTCTTTGCACTCTTTTCACCCTCCTGTATGTTCAGGTTCCGACACCTCAAAATCTTTTTCACTCCATCCTTCCACCGTCAATTTGGTCCTGGGACAAGGTGGTCCTGGGGCTGGGGAGGACTGGCGGTCCTAGGACAAGGTGGTCCTAGGATTGCTATTATTACTGATGATTTGTCTTTGTGTACACAGTCCTCTCTAACTATATATTCCTTCTCAGTACACAATCCTTTCCATGTATTCTGTCCTCTCCATGTATTATGTTCTCCCCATGTATTATGTTCTCCCCATGTATTATGTTCTCCCCATGTATTATGTTCTCTAAATGTATTCTGTCCTCTCCATGTATTATGTTTTCTCCATGTATTCTTTCCTATCCATGTACACAATCCTTTCCATGTACTCAATCCTCTTTATGTACACAATCCTCTTTATGTACATAATCCTCTCCATGTACACAATCCTCTCAATGTACAAAATCCTCTCCTTGTACACATTCCTCTCCATGTACATATCCTCTCCATGTACATATTCCTCTCCATGTACACAATCCTCTCCATGTACACAATCCTCTCCTTGTACACATTCCTCTCCATGTACATATCCTCTCCATGTACATATTCCTCTCCATGTACATATTCATCTCCATGTACATATTCCTCTCCATGTACATATTCATCTCCATGTACATATTCCTCTCCATGTACACAATCCTCTCCATGTACACAAACACCTCCATGTACAGAGGTTTTCATGAAGTAAATGTTTATCTTGACAGTGTGCTGATTGTTATAACACATAGTCCAGTATGCTGGTCGTTATAACACACAGTCCAATGTGCTGGTCGTTATAACACATAGTCCAGTGTGCTGGTCGTTATAACACACAGTCCAGTGTGCTGGTCGTTATAACACATTGTCTACTGTGCTGGTCGTTATAACACATTGTCTACTGTGCTGGTCGTTATAACACATTGTCTACTGTGCTGGTCGTTATAACACATTGTCTACTGTGCTGGTCGTTATAACACATTGTCTACTGTGCTGGTCGTTATAACACATAGTCCAGTGGTGTGCTGGTCGTTATAACACATTGTCTACTGTGCTGGTCGTTATAACACATAGTCCAGTGTGCTGGTCGTTATAACACATAGTCCAGGCAGATAACTGTATTGTGAGTGATACAGATGAGAACTGTTCACGTCTTATATGTAACAAAATTAATAAATTGCGCTAAATTTTTATGTTCATTAGCAATTCTATGATTGTATCTGGTGACTAAAATTTGTTCTGCATTTAACTTTTTTCTCTGTGGAGTCCCACGGCATTATCAGTAGACTTGTGTTTGGTGTCGAGTTGAATTAATTTGAGCATATCTGATGGGAATATTTCCAAGAGAATTATATATGTTTATTTTTCTAGCTCTCTGCGTATTAGCGAACGATAGCGGGCGAGGAGGATTAGTGTGTGTGTGTGTGTGTGTGTGTGTATGTATGGTTCCTGGTGTGTGGGTGAGTCAGGGTGACAGGTGCTGCCATCTACCAGGACACCTGCCAACCATCACCCTTCTCTGGCAACTCTTGACCCCGGGACTCATGTTGCTTGACCCTTTGCTGCTCACACGAACGGTTGTTCTGCTAGATTGTACGGTAAATGATTCCTCTTCCATACTATGTCGTCTTTATGTATGAGTAAGATTAGTAATGTAACCCACTCTTGCTGTCCTCAAGCACATGACCTCACAGACCATCAATAGGTCTGCTCTCATTTATCCTTCCCAGTTACTCCAGTTAACAATATAGCAATATCTACTGTTTCTGAGGAGGAATATCCAACTTCAGTAACAAGGTCCTAGTGTCGAGAAAGGTCGTTCTACTGGAACATTAGAAGTGAACTCAACTAGTAACAGGTCGTTTGGGTCTTAACAAGGCTGTTTGTGATAGAGGAAGGGATCATAAAGTCACTGATGAATGTGGTAGGAAGAGAGAGACCTGCGGGTCACTGCTGTTGCAAGATCACTGCGTACGTGTAACACAGGACCTAAACTTCGAAACCCACCAATCAGAACATTGATGGCAGGTTAGATTCTACATCACGCCAGAACATTTTTCAACGCTCTTAGAATCTTCGCCCCCTCCCCCACCCTGTGACTCATTTCTGCTTCCATGGTTCCATCCGCTGCCAAATCCACTCCCAGATATCTAAAACACTTCACTTCCTCCAGTTTTTTTTTCCATTCAAACTTATCTCCCAGTTAACTTGTCCCTCAACCCTACTGTACCTAATAACCTTGCTCTTATTCACATTTACTCTCAGCTTTCTTCTTTCACACACTTTACCAAACTCAGTCACCAGCTTCTACAGTTTCTCACCCGAATCAGCCACCAATGTTGTATCATCAGCGAACAACAATAAACTCACTTCCCAAGCCCTCTTATTCACAACAGACTGCATACTTGCCCCTCTCTCCAAAACTCTTGCATTCACCTCCCTAACAACCCAATCCATAAACACATTAAACAACCATGGAGACATCACGCACCCCTGGCGCAAACCGACATTTACTGAGAACCAGTAACTTTCCTCTCGTACTACTCGTACACATGCTTTACATCCTCGATAAAAACTTTTCACTGCTTCTAGCAACTTTCTTCCTACACCATATATTCTTAATATCTTCCACAGAGCATATTTATCAACTCTATCATATGCCTTCTCCAGATCCATAAATGCTACATACAAACCCATTTGTTTTTCTAAGTATTTCTTACATACACTGCTCTCCTCCAGTCTGATACTTTGTACATGCTTTCACCCTTTCAATCAATACCCTCCCATATAATTTCCCAGGAATACTCAACAAACTTATACCTCTGTAATTTGAGCACTCACCTTTATCCTCTTTGTTTTGTACAATGACACTATGCATGCATTCCGCCAATCCTCAGACATCTCACCATGAGTCCTACATACATTAAATATCCTTACCGACCAGTCAAAAGCACAGTCACCCCTTTTTTAATAAATTCCATTGCAATACCATCCAAACCCGCTGCCTTGCCGGCTTTCATCTTCCGCAAAGCTTTTACTACCTCTTCTCTGTTTACCAAGTCATTCTCCCTAACCCTTTCACTTCGCACACCACCTCGACCAAAACACCCTATATCCTGCCACTCTATCATCTAACACATTCTGCAAACCTTCAAAATACTCATTCCATCTCCTTCTTGTATAACCACTACTTGTTATTACCTCCCCATTAACCCCCTTCACCGATGTTCCCATTTGTTCTCTTGTCTTACGCACTTTATTTACCTCCTTCCAGAACACCTTTTTATTCTCCCTATGATTTAATGATACTCTCTCACCCCAACTCTCATTTGCCCTCTTTTTCACCTCTTGCACCTTTCTCTTGACCTCCTGCCTCTTTCTTTTATACATCTCCGAGTTATTTGCACTATTTCCCTGCAAAACCCGTCCAAATGCCTCTCTCTTCTCTTTCACTAATAATCTTACTTCTTCATCCCACCACTTGCTACTCTTTCTAATCTGCCCACCTCCCACGCTTCTCATACCAGAAGCATCTTTCGTGCAAGCCATCACTGCTTCCCTTAATACATCCCATTCCTCCCCTACTCCCCTAAGGTCCTTTGCTCTCACCTTTCTCCATTCTGCACTGAGTCTCTCCTGGTACTTCCTCACAAAAGTCTCCTTCCAAATATATACATATATATATATATATATATATATATATATATATATATATATATATATATATATATATATATATATATATATGTGTATATATATATGTGTATGTATATATATATATATATTTTTTTATTATTATACTTTGTCGCTGTCTCCCGCGTTTGCGAGGTAGCGCAAGGAAACAGACGAAAGAAATGCCCCCCCCCCCATACACATGTATATACATACGTCCACACACGCAAATATACATACCTACACAGCTTTCCATGGTTTACCCCAGACGCTTCACATGCCTTGATTCAATCCACTGACAGCACGTCAACCCCGGTATACCACATCGCTCCAATTCACTCTATTCCTTGCCCTCCTTTCACCCTCCTGCATGTTCAGGCCCCGATCACACAAAATCTTTTTCACTCCATCTTTCCACCTCCAATTGGTCTCCCTCTTCTCCTTGTTCCCTCCACCTCCGACACATATATCCTCTTGGTCAATCTTTCCTCACTCATCCTCTCCATGTGCACAAACCACTTCAAAACACCCTCTTCTGCTCTCTCAACCACGCTCTTTTTATTTCCACACATCTCTCTTACCCTTACGTTACTTACTCGATCAAACCACCTCATACCACACATTGTCCTCAAACATCTCATTTCCAGCACATCCATCCTCCTGCGCACAACTCTATCCATAGCCCACGCCTCGCAACCATACAACATTGTTGGAACCACTATTCCTTCAAACATACCCATTTTTGCTTTCCGAGATAATGTTCTCGACTTCCACACATTTTTCAAGGCCCCCAGGATTTTCGCCCCCTCCCCCCACCCAATGATCCACTTCCGCTTCCATGGTTCCATCCGCTGCCAGATCCACTCCCAGATATCTAAAACACTTTACTTCCTCCAGTTTTTCTCCATTCAAACTCACCTCCCAATTGACTTGACCCTCAACCCTACTGTACCTAATAACCTTGCTCTTATTCACATTTACTCTAACTTTCTTCTTTCACACACTTTACCAAACTCAGTCACCAGCTTCTGCAGTTTCTCACATGAATACATGAATCAGCCACCAGCGCTGTGTCATCAGCGAACAACAACTGACTCACTTCCCAAGCTCTCTCATCCCCAACAGACTTCATACTTGCCCCTCTTTCCAAAACTCTTGCATTCACCTCCCTAACAACCCCATCCATAAACAAATTAAACAACCATGGAGACATCACACACCCCTGACGCAAACCTACATTCACTGAGAACCAATCACTTTCCTCTCTTCCTACACGTACACATGCCTTACATCCTTGATAAAAACTTTTCACTGCTTATAACAACAACTACTGACAACTACTATTCGCCATCTCCCGCATTAGCGAGCTTGCGTTAAGAACAGAGGACTAGACCTTTGAGGGAATATCCTCACCTGGCCCCCTTCTCTGTCCCTCCTTTTGGAAAATTAAAAAAAAAAAAAAAACGAGAGGGGAGGATTTCCAGCCCCCCGCTCCCTTCCCTTTTAGTCGCCCTCTGCGACACGCAGGGAATATGTGGGAAGTATTCTTTCTCCCCTATCCCCAGGGATATATATATATATATATATATATATATATATATATATATATATATATATATATATATATATATATATATATATATGTATATATATATATATATATATATATATATATATATATATATATATATATATATATATATATATATATACGTATATATATATATATATATATATATATATATATATATATATATATATATATATATATATATATATATATATATATATGAGTCCACGGGGAAAATGAAAGAAGACAAGTTCCCAAGTGCACTTTTGTGCAATAATCACATCATCAGTGGAGACACAAGAGAGAAATATAACAGTCAGTTGATATACAACGAAGAGACGTAGCTAGGACGCCATTTGGTAAACATGCGATTGTCCAAGACAGACAACAAGCGTACCATAAACTTACTATATAGACAAGAGGGGCGGATTTCCAGCCACCCGCTACCTCCCCTTTAAGTCGCCTTCTACGACACACAGGGAATACGTGGGAAGTATTCTTTCTCCCCTATCTCCAGGGATTTATATATATATATATATATATATATATATATATATATATATATATATATATATATATATATATATATATATATATAACTACATGTCTCCATGGTTGTTTAATTTGTTTATGGATGGGGTTGTTAGGGAGGTGAATGCAAGAGTTTTGGAAAGAGGGGCAAGTATGAAGTCTGTTGGGGATGAGAGAGCTTGGGAAGTGAGTCAGTTGTTGTTCGCTGATGATACAGCGCTGGTGGCTGATTCATGTGAGAAACTGCAGAAGCTGGTGACTGAGTTTGGTAAAGTGTGTGAAAGAAGAAAGTTAAGAGTAAATGTGAATAAGAGCAAGGTTATTAGGTACAGTAGGGTTGAGGGTCAAGTCAATTGGGAGGTGAGTTTGAATGGAGAAAAACTGGAGGAAGTAAAGTGTTTTAGATATCTGGGAGTGGATCTGGCAGCGGATGGAACCATGGAAGCGGAAGTGGATCATAGGATGGGGGAGGGGGCGAAAATTTTGGGAGCCTTGAAGTATGTGTGGAAGTCGAGAACATTATCTCGGAAAGCAAAAATGGGTATGTTTGAAGGAATAGTGGTTCTAACAATATTTTATGGTTGCGAGGCGTGGGCTATGGATAGAGTGGTGCGCAGGAGGATGGATGTGCTTGAAATGAGATGTTTGAGGACAATGTGTGGTGTGAGGTGGTTTGATCGAGTAAGTAACGTAAGGGTAAGAGAGATGTGTGGAAATAAAAAGAGCGTGGTTGAGAGAGCAGAAGAGGGTGTTTTGAAATGGTTTGGGCACATGGAGAGAATGAGTGAGGAAAGATTGACCAAGAGGATATATGTGTCGGAGGTGGAGGGAACGAGGAGAAGAGGGAGACCAAATTGGAGGTGGAAAGATGGAGTGAAAAAGATTTTGTGTGATCGGGGCCTGAACATGCAGGAGGGTGAAAGGAGGGCAAGGAATAGAGTGAATTGGAGCGATGTGGTATACCGGGGTTGACGTGCTGTCAGTGGATTGAATCAGGGCATGTGAAGCGTCTGGGGTAAACCATGGAAAGCTGTGTAGGTATGTATATTTGCGTGTGTGGACGTATGTATATACATGTGTATGGGGGTGGGTTGGGCCATTTCTTTCGTCTGTTTCCTTGCGCTACCTCGCAAAGGCGGGAGACAGCGACAAAGCAAAAAAAAAAAAAAAAAAAAAGAAATATATATATATATATATATATATATATATATATATATATATATATATATATATGTATATATATATAACTATATATATTACTTGTAATCGAATAGTCATTTCCCTATTAGGGGCAATCATAGCAGTTAGCGTTTCTGACTACCACGCAAAGGTCTTCCACCTCTTGTTTCCTCCACTTCTGACACATACATCCCATTTGTCAACCTCTCCTCACTCAATCTCTCCACGTGTCCAATCTAGTTGAACACATTCTTTTGCCCTCTCTACCATATTTTTTTTATTACTACACTTCTTTCTTAACCTTCTTTCTTACCTCATTTTCTACACATCCACCTTCCTTCGCACAATCCTATATCCCATGGCTCACAACCATATGATATTGTTGGAACTACTATTCATTCAAACATACCCATTTTTTCTCTCCAAGATAATGTTCTCTCTTTCTATGCATTTTTCATCGCTCCCAGAACCTTCGCCCCCTTTCCCACCCTATGACTCACATCCGCCTCTATTGTTCCATTCGTTGCCAATTCCACTCCCAGATATCTAAAACACTTCACTTCTTCCTATTTTTTCTCCACTCGCCTTTCTCTCCAAAACTCTTGCATATATCTCCTTCACCACCTCATTCATGAAAAATCAAACAGCCATGGTGCCATCATATACCCCTGGCGTGGACCGACCTTCACTGTGAACCAATCGCTCTCCTCTCTTCATACACATGCCTTATACCCTTGATAAAAGCTGTTCACTGCTTTTAGCAGCTTATCTCCCAAACTATATATTTTTAACACCTTCCACAAATCATCTCTGTCAACCTTATCATATACATTCTCCTGATCCATAAATGCCACATACAAGTCCGTCTGTTTTTATAACGAGGAATTTCTCACATATTCTTTACATCAAACACCTGATCCACACATCCTCTACCATTTCTGAAATAACACTGCTCCTCCCCAATCTAGTGCTCTTTACATGCTTTCAGTCTGTCAATACCCTCCTATAGAATTTTCCAGTTATGCTCAACAAACTTATGCCTCTGTAGTTTGAACACTCACCTTCATCCCCTTTGGCACTATACATGCATTCCTCCAATCCTCAGGCACTTCACCATGATCCATACATACTTCCAATCAATGAACAACACGGTTTGGATGGTATTGCAGTGGAATTTATTAAAAAAGGGGGTGACTGTATTGTTGACTGGTTGGTAAGGTTATTGAATGTATGTATGATTCATGGTGAGGTGCCTGAGGATTGGCGGAATGCTTGCATAGTGCCATTGTACAAAGGAAAAGGAAATATATATACATATATATATATATATATATATATATATATATATATATATATATATATATATATATATATATATATACATATATATATATATATATATATATATATATATATATATATATATATATATATATATATATATATTTTTTTTTTTTTTCTTTCAAACTATTCGCCATTTCCCGCATTAGCGAGGTAGCGTTAAGAACAGAGGCCTGGGCCTTTGAGGGAATACCCTCACCTGGCCCAATTCTCTGTTCCTTCTTTTGGAAAATTAAAAAAAATGAGAGGGGAGGATTTCCAGCCCCCCGCTCCCTCCCCTTTTAGTCGCCTTCTACGACACGCAGGGAATACGTGGGAAGTATTCTTTCTCCCCTATCCCCAGGGAATATATATATATATATATATATATATATATATATATATATATATATATATATATATATATATATATATATATATACATATATATATATATATATATATATATATATATATATATATATATATATATATATATATATATATATACATATATATATATATGTATATATATATATATATATATATATATATATATATATATATATATATATATATATGTGTATATGGTATGCAGTCTTCTAGGTCAGATTGACTCCAATATTTTTGATGATAATTTAAAGGCGCTCGTCATGGAGAGGGTGGAAAATGAAAATGTCTTGAACAATACAGAAACTTTGGGAATTTTGAAGGAAAACCTGGTATACAAGGCTAACACACCCTTGGATACTCTTTCCCTCTACCTCTCTAAAAAAAACTTGGAATTGAGCCTGGAGAACGTGATCTGGTTGTGCTTCGTCATGAAATTGGCATCACATGGCCAGATGGTCGTCAAGAAATGAAGGGGATCAACCTGGTTAGTTATGGAGAGTCTCAAGGATATTCAGCTATGGCAAAGACTGTGGGCTACCCTGCTGCAATTGCAACAAAAATGGTTCTTGATGGTAAAATTCAGGGACATGGCATGATCCTGCCATTTACTCGTGACATCTACAAACCAATAATCTCAAGGTTGGGAAATGAAGGCATAATGGCCAGAGAAAAATCCACTTGGTTAAGCTAACTTTGTTTTTGCTATCTTTCACTTGACTTGTTCGACATTTCTGGGTCAAGGGGTGGTTAGCTTAGTCCTTAACCTTAACCTGACAGAGATGGACTTTATGCATGCCACAGTGAAAAATGACACCGTACCATCCTTGCCTTGCCTATGATCAATACAGGGTCTCATAGGTTGATACCATGTATCATGTAGACCACCCTTTTTTAGCAAGTTTGCTTTTCTTAGTGTTGATATCACTGAGAATGGTAACATTTGTAATGTTTTATAAGCATAGTTTTATGGGAGTCTGTCAGTCCTCATTTTTGTGCTCTATACATGGACCTTCTGCTGTACAGTAGAGTAGTTCGTGTTATTTCAAATAATTATATTTTCCTAGTATTGTTTTTAAGGGTAGAATGCAAAATGTTAAGTCTTATACAGTACTAGGTTAAGTGTCAGATAGGGCTATTTATGCTGTGATGAAAAAAAAAGTAATAATGAGCACAAATCTGAAACACATTACAGCCATCATATATATATATATATATATATATATATATATATATATATATATATATATATATATATATATATATATATATATATATATATATATATATTTTTTTTTTTTTTTCTTTTTTTTTTTTCATACTATTCGCCATTTCCCGCGATAGCGAGGTAGCGTTAAGAACAGAGGACTGGGCCTTTGAGGGAATATCCTCACCTGGCCCTCTTCTCTGTTCCTTCTTTTGGAAAATTAAAAAAAAAAAACGAGAGGGGAGGATTTCCAGCCCCCCGCTCCCTTCCCTTTTAGTCGCCTTCTACGACACGCAGGGAATACGTGGGAAGTATTCTTTCTCCCCTATCCCCAGGGAAAATATATATATATATATATATATATATATATATATATATATATATATATATATATATATATATATATATATATTTTTTTTTTTTGCTTTGTCGCTGTCTCCCGCGTTCGCGAGGTAGCGCAAGGAAACAGACGAAAGAAATGGCCCAACCCATCCCCATACACATGTATATACATACGTCCACACACGCAAATATACATACCTACACAGCTTTCCATGGTTTACCCCAGACGCTTCACATGCCCTGATTCAATCCACTGACAGCACGTCAACCCCGGTATACCACATCGATCCAATTCACTCTATTCCTTGCCCTCCTTTCACCCTCCTGCATGTTCAGGCCCCGATCACACAAAATCTTTTTCACTCCATCTTTCCACCTCCAATTTGGTCTCCCACTTCTCGTTCCCTCCACCTCCGACACATATATCCTCTTAGTCAATCTTTCCTCACTCATTCTCTCCATGTGCCCAATATATATATATATATATATATATATATATATATATATATATATATATATATATATATATATATATATATATATATATATATTTTTTTTTTTTTGCTTTGTCGCCGTCTCCCGCGTTTGCGAGGTAGCGCAAGGAAACAGACGAAAGAAATGGCCCAACCCATCCCCATACATATGTATATACACACGTCCACACACGCAAATATACATACCTACACAGCTTTCCATGGTTTACCACAGACGCTTCACGTGCCCTGATTCAATCCACTGACAGCACGTCAACCCCGGTATACCACATCGATCCAATTCACTCTATTCCTTGCCCTCCTTTCACCCTCCTGCATGTTCAGGCCCCGATCACACAAAATCTTTTTCACTCCATCTTTCCACCTCCAATTTGGTCTCCCTCTTCTCCTCGTTCCCTCCACCTCCGACACATATATCCTCTTGGTCAATCTTTCCTCACTCATTCTCTCCATGTGCCCAAACCATTTCAAAACACCCTCTTCTGCTCTCTCAACCACGCTCTTTTTATTTCCACACATCTCTCTTACCCTTACGTTACTTACTCGATCAAACCACCTCACACCACACATTGTCCTCAAACATCTCATTTCCAGCACATCCATCCTCCTGCGCACAACTCTATCCATAGTCCACGCCTCGCAACCATACAACATTGTTGGAACCACTATTCCTTCAAACATACCCATTTTTGCTTTCCGAGATAATGTTCTCGACTTCCACACATTCTTCAAGGCTCCCAGGATTTTCGTCCCCTCCCCCACCCTATGATCCACTTCCGCTTCTATGGTTCCATCCGCTGCCAGATCCACTACCAGATATCTAAACACTTTACTTCCTCCAGTTTTTCTCCATTCAAACTTACCTCCCAATTGACTTGACCCTCAACCCTACTGTACCTAATTAACTTGCTCTTATTCACATTTACTCTTAACTTTCTTCTTTCACACACTTTACCAAACTCAGTCACCAGCTTCTGCAGTTTCTCACATGAATCAGCCACCAGCGCTGTATCATCAGCGAACAACAACTGACCATATATATGGGGATAGGGGAGAAAGAATACTTCCCACGTATTCCCTGCGTGTCGTAGAAGGCGACTAAAAGGGAAGGGAGCAGGGGGGCTGGAAATCCTCCCCTCTCGTTTTTTTTTTTGGTTTTCCAAAGGAAGGAACAGAGAAGGGGGCCAGGTGAGGATGTTCCCTCAAAGGCCCAGTCCTCTGTTCTTAACGCTACCTCGCTATCGCGGGAAATTGCGAATAGTATGAAAATATATATATATATATATATATATATATATATATATATATATATATATATATATATATATATTATAACTTGACCTCGTAATAAGATTAGAAATACCTTTTCCTCATCACCAGGTCAGTTTTACTGCCCGATGATGAGCAGTACCTACCCTTCTGAGTGTCATCCCAGCCAGCCAGTAAGGAATCTCTGACTCCTCACCTCTCTCTCTCTCACCCACCAGGCAAGACCAACTCGAGCTTCTCCCATGACTCCGACATCAGCCTGAGCACCCACAGTGCCGACTTCTCTCTCACACCGCCCAGGTCCCGCAAGGCCGTGTCCTTCCAAGGTGAGTGCTTCTTGTTCTTGATCTCTCCCACTCCTGGGGATCTTGTACCTCCTCTTGGGTGTTCCTAGGAGTAGTCCTCGTGAGTATTCTTAGGATTTGTTTTATTTTTACGTTAAAGGTTCCAGTCACGGACAGAAGTCCACATCAAGGCCGGGCCTTAATTGAAATATAGAGAGGATTATGAGAGAGGAAAAGAAAAGTTAAGGGAAAGTATTTACAAATTTCGCAGGAAGTGCAAAACTCGTCTTTTGAAATGTGCGAGATCATAGTTTTTGGGAAAGACATGGAAAAGTAGAGTTACAAAACTTCGACTTGTAGGGAGAGAGACAGTTATCAAAACGGCCCACCCTTGAGTTTCTGATGGTCACACAATAATCATGTGACGCAGCAGCTTGCCGACGATTGCGTGGTCTAGTTAGTGGTGAAGGCACAAAAACAGTCAGCTCTCGGGAGCAAAAACCAAAGTAATACCTATAAAAGAGGGAAAGTGAACCAACATTGCGGCATAGGGCAAGGGGATGAAATTTGGAATATAGCCTAGAACAGTTTATAAGTCGCATCGCTTTCGAATCAGCTCCATCAAGTGAGGTTGCATAAGTAAGGATGCAGAGCTAGAACCACCTCACACGTGAGAGCAGTACTCCATACAAGAACGAGCAACCGCTGACGAGAAAAGAAATTTCGACATCTGAACAGGACACTCAGTTTCTTAGAGGCAGACTTAGCTATTCCTTTAATATGGGGTTTCCAAGAGTAGATGTTACAGTAAGACCAAGTATGCTCACTGAGTTATGAGGTGGAATTACAGAACCGTCAAACGAGAGACGAGAGTTGTGAGTTTCCGATAGAGAGATAGGTGGAAACTGAGTCTTGGAGGCATCAAACTTGACAAGATTCTGTCTACTCCATTGAGATATCCTGTCCAAGTCTGAACTTATTGAGGAGAGAAGAGGCAGCAGAAATGAAGGATGTGGGCGAATGCAGTGTTGAGTCGTCAGCGAATGAGTGCATTCGACTATTTGTGGAGGAGAGAAAATCGCTGAAAAAACGAGAAAAAATTTAGGGGACAGGACAGAACCTTGAGGGACACCGCTGTTGATAGAAAAAAGAGGGAGGTTTGATTCATCAACAACCAGAGTGTTAGAGTGGCCGGAGAGGAAGCTAGATATGAAGGAGCAAAGTGAGGGAGTGAAGCCAAAAGAAGGTCGCTTAGAGATAAGACCCCGTTGCCACACCCTGTCAAAAGCTTTAGATATGTCAAGGGCAACTACACATGACTCCCCCAACCTTTTCAGGGATGATGACCAGACATTAGTGAGATAGGAAAGAATATCACTAGTGGATCTCGCTTGACGGAAGCCATACTGGTGGTCAGAGAGAAGACTGTGAATTTCGAGGTGTTTAAGGCTATGTGAGTAGAGGAGAGGTTCAAAGACTTCGGAAGTGGTAGATGTCAAAGCATTAGGACGATAGTTAGAGGGATCAAAATTGTCACCATTCTTAGGGATGGGATGTATCAATACATGCTTCCAAGGCGAAAGGAAAGTTTTAGCTTCTAAACAGAAATGGAACATACGAGCAAGCACAGGTGCAAGTTCAGAGGCGCACTCTTTCAGTACACAGAGATGGATGCCATTAGGACCACAAGACTTGCTTGTGTCCAGAGAGAGGAGTGCTTTTCAGACACATTGAAAAGAGATTACGGGAAAAGACATAGGATTAGTAAAAGGAGCATCAGGGGGTGAAGGAATCGAAGTCATCTAAGGTGGAGTTAGAGCAGAAACGGGAACCGAGGAGAGTTGTTTTGTCTACGGGAGAGACAGCTATAGTACCGTCAGAACGAAAAAGTGAAGGAATGGTAGAGCAACAGAAGTTGTTTGAGCTACCCTTCGCTGAAGACCATAAAGACCTATCAGTGGATGACGACGAGAGGTTATCATACTTCATTTAAATAAAAGAGCGCTTTGACTCACGGATAACGTGATTGCATTGAATACGGACGGGCATGGATAACAGCTAGATGCAAGCCATAGGAAGGAGAGTTTTCCCAGCCCGATATGCCTGATCCCTTGCCTGAATGGCCTCAGAACAGTAACGGTTGAACCATGGATTGGATGAAGAAGTCGTTTTGGAGGAAGAGAGAATAAATGCTTCAACTCCGGCAAAAATAACCTTTGTCATGCGTTTGGCGGAGACAGGAGCATCACCACATAAGAGACAGTAATTTACCCAAGGAAAGTCAGACATGAACTTGCTTACTTATTCCACTCGGCTATGTTGAAGTGCCAGTATTTACGCTCAGAAGAGGCTACTGGAAGGGAAAGTGTCGTTAGAATGGATATATTTATGAGGGTGTGATCAGATAAGCCAACTGGGGGCGAGATCGTGTACTTGCAGCAGGATAGACTAAAGGTGAGAAACAGATCCAGAATATTAGGAGAGTTGTGATAACGGTCAAGATTATGGGTACGGTGGGAGATAATTTGCTCTGAATCATTGTGGTTGGAGAACGTGAGGGCTTCATTCTCTCCACCATCCATTTGGGAGGAATTCAACCATTCCCTATGGTGAACGTTGAAATCCCCGAAGTGAAGGATCTCTGCTTGCAGGTAAGAGGATGCCACGGTCTCATAGCAGGAGTTTAGATAGTCGAAGAAAGATATAAAATTTGTTGAATTAGGAAAGCTATAGGCGAAACAGAGGAAAAGTGAGGTAGTAGGGAGACAGACTTCGAGCCATATAACATCAGAGTCTGGAGACTCAAGGTCCTTGAGGCGTGCAATAAGTGTACTGGTGTTGGCGTAAGCGTAGGTTATAGGTAATTATGAAAAAGGGACTAGTGAGAACATTATCAGACAACTTTGTCTCAGACAGAAATAAGATAAACGGAGAGGTACTAGACAGATGGCGTTCACCAGAGGATAGGCTACTAGAGACCACGAATGTTGGTATAGTAAAAAAGAAAAGAGGAAGGTCTCACAGAGAGGGAAAGGTCATGGGAAGGGCCGGTACTACTACTGCCAGAGCCCTTCCTCTCATTGGCAGGAGATTCAGACAGAAACCTGGAGATTCTTAGCACCCCATGATGCTGGGGACTGGGGGCCATAGATTTGATGGATTCTGTCTTGGTGATACTTATAAATATTTGAGTGGACAAGAGATGGCAAGAGACTTATGTGAAAACGTAATGATGATAAGCAAAGTCTGAGTAGGTGTAAGGAGTCTAGACCGGTCAAATCCCATTCACCACCTCATTCATGAAAGATCAAACAGCCATGGTGCCATCATATACCCCTGCCGTAGACCGACCTTCACTCTGAACCAATCGCTCTCCTCTCTTCATACACATGCCTTATACCCTTGATAAAAGCTTTTCTCTGCTTTTAGCAGCTTATCTCCCAAAACATATATTTTTAACACCTTCTACAAATCATCTCTGTCAACCTTATCATATACATTCTCCTGATCCATAAATGCCACACACAAGTCCGTCTGTTTTTAAAACGAGGAATTTCTCACACATTCTTTACAGCAAACACCTTGCTGGATTTCATCCTCCGCAAGGCTTTTACCACCTCTTCTCCCTTCACCAAACAACTCTCCATAAGTCTCTCACTTCACATACCATCCCGACCTAAACGTTTACCTTAAATCTGCTACCCTAGCATTACACAGATTTAACAATCCTTCAAAATACTCACTCCTTCTCCTCCTAACTCCATCACTTCCTGTTATCGCCTCCCATTTTGTCTCCTTCACCGATGTCCCCATTTGTTCTCTCGTCTTTTGCACATTACTTACCTCATTCCAAATCATCTTTCTATTTCCCTTAAAGTATAATGATACTCTCTCACCCTAACTCTCATCTGACCTCTTTTTTCAACCCTGCACATTCCTCTTAGCCTCCTGCCGCTTTCTCTTATACATCCTGTTAGCTTCATGTTCAAGGTGATTGCTGACAATCGCTGAAGGTCTTTTTCTTCATTGACTTTTGACGGTAGTTTACTAAGCATCTACTGTTCACAATTCATATTTTTGGTATCTGCGGTGAAGTTCATTAGCCCTGTCTCTGGCCATTCCATCAGGTTCTTTGAATCCATCTGAATCTTAAGGGAGTCTTTCTTTGACTGGCTTTTGTATTCTCTAACTTCATGTCGTCATTGCGTTTCGAAACTCTGTAGGTGAATGTAATGTGCACGGTTTCAAATATGGGTCGCAAGTGGAAGCGCAGGAGTACTCCACTTGTAACATGAAAACCATTTGGATGTCTCTCCATTCAGTAGTAAGACCAGTCCACCATCCACGCATAGATTTAATCTCCCTATGCCGAGAGCAATTTTACTTATGTGATCCTCTGTCGAAGATCTTATTGAAGTCCAAGTATATAACATCAGAAAGCGTTTTGAAATTCCAATGATGATTGTATGCATAACTTAAGTACTCTACCGGTTTGAATGAACCATATTGCTGGTCAGTCTACTAATCCTCTGGGAGTTTAACGATCTTATATCTCAAATTTCTTTTTCATTAACATTTTTCCTGGAACAGTAAAGCTAACTGAATGACAGACCAAAGCTCAGTTTTTATCTATTCTCTTAATCATTTTCGTTTACTAGTAACTGGGCGCATTTTCTTCCTGCCCTACTTGGGGCATGGGGCGGGAAAAGGGAGGGGAAAAATAACCCTCAGCCTACCATTTGAGGTTGGGGAGGATGACCCCAGCCTACCATCGGAGGTTGAAGGAGGGAGGGGGAAACCCCAACTCCGCATCGAGGATGGGAAGGGAAAAGCGGATTACATCAACCCTCATCTACGGTGATGATGAAGGGAGGGAAGGGGGGAAGACACAAGGCCACACCATCGAGGGTATGGGGAGTGATGGGGAGTAGTAAAAGGGGGGATGAGATGACCCCAGACTTCCCTCCCAGGTGGGAAAGGGGGTGGATGACCTTAGCCTTCCCTCCCATGTGGGGAAGGGGTGGATGACCCCCATCCTTCCTTTCCAAGTGGGGGGGTGGTGGATGACCCCAGCCCACCATTGTTCTAACCACCTCCACCTGGTAGTTTACACAACCATGATGACTACCTCCATCTCATAGTTTGCACCAGCATGATGACCACCTCCACCTGGTGGTTTATACCTACGTGATGACCACCTCCACCTGTTAGTTTACACCAACATAATGACTACCTCCACTTGGTAGTTTACACTAACATGATGATCATCTCCACCCGGCAGTTTACACCAACATGATGACCATCTACATCTGATAGTTCACAACAACATGACGCCCACCTCCACCTGGTAGTTTACACCAACATGATGACCATCTTCATTTGGTAGTTTACACCAACATGATGACCACTTCCACCTGGTAGTTTACACCAACATGATGACCATCTAAACCTGGTAATTTACACCAACATGATGACCCCTCCACCTGGCAGCTTACACCAACATGATGCCCACCTCCACTTGATAGTTTACACCAACATGATGACCACCTCCACCTGGTAGCTTACACCGTGATGACCACTTCCACCTGGTAGTTTACACCAACATGATGGCCACCTCCACTTGAGAGTTTACACCAACATGATGACCACTTCCACCTGGTAGTTTACACCAACATGATGACCATCTCAACCTGGTAGTTTACACCAACATGATGGCCCTTCCACCTGACAGCTTATACCAGCATGATGCCCACCTCCACTTGATAGTTTACACCAACATGATGACAATCTCAACCTGGTAGTTTACACCAACATGATGACCACCTCCACCTGATAGCTTACACCAACGTGATGACCACTTCCACCTGGTAGTTTACACCATGATGCCCACCTCAACCTAGTAGTTTACACCAACATGATGACCACCTCCATTTGGAAGTTTACACCAACATGATCACCTACACCTGGTAGTTTGCACTAGCATGATGACCACCTACACCTGGTAATTTATACAGCATGATGACCACCTCCACCTGCTAGTTTAAACCAACATGACACCCACCTCCACCTGTTAGTTGACATCAACATGATGACCACATCCACCTGGTAGTTTAAACCAACATGACCACGTCCACCTGGTAGTTTACACCAACATTATGACCACATGCACCTGCTAGTTTACATCAACATGATGACCACCTCCGCCTGCTAGTTTACATCAACATGATGGCCACCTCCGCCTGCTAGTTTACACCAACATGATGACCACCTCCACCTGGTAGATTATACCAACATGATAAGCTCCTCCACCTGGCAGTTTACACCAACATGATGCCCACCTCCACCAGGTAGTTTACACTATCATGATGACCATATGTACCTGGTAATTTACACCAACATGATAACCACATGCTCCTGGTAGTTTACACCAACATGATGACCACCGCCACCTGGTAGTTTGCACCAACATGATGACCACCTCCACCTGCTAGTTTACACCAACATGATGATCATCTCCACATGGTGATTTGCACCAACATGAAGACCACCTCCACCAGGCAGTTTACACCAACATGATGAGCACCTCCACTTGGTAGTTTACACCAACATGACCATCTCTCCCTGTTAGTTTACACAAACTTGATGGTCACTTCCACCTGGCAGTTTACACCAACATGACAACCGTATCCATCTGGTAGTTTCCACCAACATGATGTAAAAGCTCACCTGGTAGTTTACACCAGTATAATTACCATCTACACCTGGTAGTTTACACCAACATGACCACCTCCATCTGGTAGATTACACCAACATGATGACCACCTCCACCTGGTAGTTTACACCAACATGATGACCACCTCCACCTGGTAGTTTACACCAACATAATGCGCACTTCCACTTGGTAGTTTACACCAACTGATGACCATCTCCATCTGGTAGTTTACACCAATATGAGGACCACCTCCACCTCATAGCTTATACCGACATGAAGACCACATCCACCTTCTAGTTTACACCAGCATGATGACTACCTCCACCTGGTAGTTTACACCAACATGATGACTACCTTCACCTGGTAGCTTACATCAACATGATGACCACCTCCACCTGGTAGTTTACACCAGCATGATGACTACCTCCACCCGGTAGTTTACACCACATGATGACCACCTCCCCAGACAGTCTACATCAACATGATGACCACCTCCATCTGGTAATTTACACCAGCATGATGACTAGCTCTATCTGGTAGTTTACACCAGCATGATGACTACCTCCACCCGGTAGTTTACACCACATGATGACCACCTCCCCAGGTAGTCTACATCAATATGATGACCACTTCCACCTGGTAGTTTACACTAGCATGACTACCTCCACCCGGTAGTTTACACCATATGATGACCACCTCCCCGGGTAGTCTACATCAATATGATGACCACTTCCACCTGGTAGTTTACACCAGCATGATGACTACCTCCACCTGGTAGTTTACACCAGCATGATGACTAGCTCCACCTGCTAGTTTACACCAGCATAATGACCTACCTCCACCTGGCAGTTTACATGAATATGATTAGAAAATAACTGTTCCCGGGATGAGAGAGAGAGAGAGAGAGAGAGAGAGAGAGAGAGAGAGAGAGAGAGAGAGAGAGAGAGAGAGAGAGAGAGAGAGAGTTGCAACAGTTCATTGGTATAAGCAAGTGATGAGAGGAAGTTTGTTGATCATTTTCTAAAGCTAGTGTGATGGTCGTGCTCGGCTGGCCTGTGGTCTGGACGTGGGCAGGTCTAGCCACACGAACACACCAACAGGTCAACAGATCATTGTCATGTATTTGGATGTTGTCCTGTTTTATTGGGAAGGGGGATGTCATTATCCTGCCTTGGACTATCTGTTACCCTCCTTAGATACACGAGTAGACAGCTGGACTCCAGCAAGATACATCAGACCTGGAAAACACTTGCCTGGAACGCTGGACGAGGATGATGGCCCGTGACCCGTGTCTTGATCCCGGGCTGGAGATGGTCTTCAGATACGGCACAGGTACAGGTGGCCACCGGTCCCCTCATATACGGACGGACGGGAGGCAGGCAGGTTGCTTGGATCAGTTAGGATTCCTGTGGTGGCTCGTGTGGTCTTGTTGTCTGTAGAGAAGTTAAGGTTGAGAGGGCCAGGATGAGGAAGCTGTCCTGCTGCTGCTTACGTAAGGAAAGAGGATTCCACGGGCACTTGGGGGCTTATCAGAGGCCTCTAATGGAGGCTGATATGGAGGTCTAAAAGGCAACCTCCCATTTTTTGTGCTTAACTGAGACAGGAATTTATAACTGGATGTAAAGTCGTCCAAGAGAGAGAGAGAGAGAGAGAGAGAGAGAGAGAGAGAGAGAGAGAGAGAGAGAGAGAGACAGAGAGAGAGAGTGTGTGTGTGTGTGTGTGTGTGTGTGTGTGTGTGTGTGTAAACTGACCAAAGTCAGCGTCTGGGGGCCTGACCTTGTTAAATGGTCGAGAGGGATTGCAATAAGTCTCGCCTTAAAGATCTGTATAAATAGCCGTCAGTCTGGCTGTGGTGTAGGGTACTGAGGGGCCACGGGCTTGGAAGGGTCGCTGTGTGAAGTGTTCGTTGGCTGCAATGTCGGCTGCATTGTGGGTTGTCGGTGGTCAGCCTCCCTCACCAGCTGCTGTGTTGGAGGGGCTGGTCTGTTTACCTCCAGCTGTCTGGGATCGTGGTTATCTTTATTCTTTTATTTCTCTTGAAGGGGGTGAGAGGAGGGTGATGATAGGAGGGGAGAGGAAGGGAGGGGAAGGGAAGGGAAGGGAGGGGAGGGGAGGGGAAGGGAATGGGAGGGGAAGGGAAGGGAAGGGAGGGGATGTGTAAATTCGGTAAGAAAGACATATTTGTTATTGAGGTCCTAGGCCTGGCCGGAGGATATGTATACTGAGTCCTCCGAGATAACGTTCTCGCATTCCACACATTTTCCAACGCTCCAAGAACCTTCACCACCTCCCCCACCCTGTGACTCACTTCCGCTTCCATAGTTCCATCCGCTGCCAAATCCACTCCCAGATATCTAAAACACTTCACTTCCTCCAGTTTTTTTCCATTCATACTTACCTCCCAGTTAACTTGTCCCTCAACCTTACTGAATCTAATAACCTTGCTCTTATTCACATTTACTCTCAACTTTCTTCTTTCAAACACTTTACCAAACTCAGTCACCAACTTTAGCAATTTTTCACCCGAATCAGCCACCAGCGCTGTATCATCAGCGAAAACATCTGAATCACTTCCGAAGCCCGCTCATTAAGAACACACTGCATACCTGCCCCTCTCTCCAGAACTCTTGCATTCACCTCCCTAACCATCCCATCCATAAACAAATTAAACAACCAAGGAGACATCATGCACCCCTGCCGCAAACCGACATTTACTGGGAACCAATCACTCTCCTCTCTTCCTATTCATACACATGCCTTACTTCCTTGGTATATATATATATATATATATATATATATATATATATATATATATATATATATATATATATATATATATATATATATATACGTATATATCACAAACCTCCAACAGCTAGGATCGAACCCGGGACCCCTCTGCAACAGGCGGGAGCGCTACCTCTAGGCTATGATCGCTCCTATAGGGAAATGACTATTCGAATACTATGTACTCGAATACCCTTCGCCTCACGTTGGTGAGCAACGGGGTCTACACCGGTCATTTCCCATCAGGCTAACACAGCCAACAGATAACATTTTACCGAAGCTAACGGTGCAACGCGGGGGTATATGAATACGAACCAAGTGCATATGAACGCGCCTACTATTCCCTATTAGGGGCGATCATAGCCTTGCGGTAGCGCTCCCACCTGTTGCACAGGGGTCCCGGGTTCGATCCTGGCTGTTGGAGGTTTGTATGTTCTATAAAGGTGCGCGTTCATATGCACTTTGTTCATATACATACATACATATATATGTATATATATATATAAATATATATATATATATATATATATATATATATATTTTTTTTATTTTGCTTTGTCGCTGTCTCCCGCGTTAGCGAGGTAGCGCAAGGAAACAGACGAAAGAATGGCCCAACCCGCCCACATACACACGTCCATACACGCAAATATACATACCTATACATCTCAATGTACACATATATATACACACACAGACATGTACATATATACACATGTACACATTTATACTGTCTGCCTTTATTTGTTCCCATCGCCACCCTCGCCACACATGGAATAACAACGCCCTCCCCCCTCATGTGTGCGAAGTAGCGCTAGGAAAAGACACCAAAGGCCCCATTCGTTCACACTCAGTCTCTAGCTGTCATGTAATAATGCACCGAAACCACAGCTCCCTTTCCACATCCAGGCCCCACACAACTTTCCATGGTTTACCCCAGACGCTTCACATGCCCTGATTCAATCCATTGACAGCACGTCGACCCCGTTATACCACATCGTTCCAATTCACTCTATTCCTTGCACGCCTTTCACCCTCCTGCATGTTCAGGCCCCGATCACTCAAAATCTTTTTCACTCCATCTTTCCACCTCCAATTTGGTCTCACACTTCTCCTCGTTCCCTCCACCTCTGACACATATATCCTCTTTGTCAATCTCTCCTCACTCATTCTCTCCATGTGACCAAACCATTTCAAAACACCCTCTTCTGCTCTCTCAACCACACTCTTTTTATAACCACACATCTCTCTTACCCTTACATTACTTACTCGATCAAACCACCTCACACCACATATTGTCCTCAAACATCTCATTTCCAGCACATCCACCCTCCTGCGCGCAACTCTATCCATAGCCCACGCCTCGCAACCATACAACATTGTTGGAACCACTATTCCTTCAAACATACCTATTTTTGCTTTCCGAGATAATGTTCTCGACTTCCAAACATTCTTCAATGCTCCCAAAATTTTCACCCCCTCCCCCACCTTATGATTCACTTCCGCTTCCATGGTTCCATCCGCTGCCAGATCCACTCCCAGATATCTAAAACACTTCACTTCCTCCAGTTTTTCTCCATTCAAACTTACCTCCCAACTGACTTGACCCTCAACCCTACTGTACCTAATAATCTTGCTCTTATTCACATTTACTCTTAACTTTCTTCTTTCACACACTTTACCAAACTCAGTCAACAGCTTCTGCAGTTTCTCACATGAATCAGCCACCAGCGCTGTATCATCAGCGAACAACAACTGACTCACTTCCCAAGCTCTCTCATCCCCAACAGACTTCATACTTGCCCTTCTTTCCAAAACTCTTGCATTTACCTCCCTAACAACCCCATCCATAAACAAATTAAACAACCATGGAGACATCACACACCCCTGCCGCAAACCTACATTCACTGAGAACCAATCACTTTCCTCTCTTCCTACACGTACATATATATATATATATATATATATATATATATATATATATATATATATATATATATATATATATATATATATATATATATATATATATATATATAGAGAGAGAGAGAGAGAGAGAGAGAGAGAGAGAGAGAGAGAGATGGATGGATAGATTGATGATTAGATAGACAGATAAGTGAGTAGGTGCTTAGATAGACAGATGGATAGATTAATACATTGAAAGGTAGATAGTTGGATAGGTAGATTAATTTCCTTTTATAATCATTATATAAGTCTGTGTTGACTGCAAGTCTCAACTTATCATTTACGTGTTAATTAGTTTCGTGGTATCGCTGTAGTGTCATCCTTGCGTCCGGTCTGGTACGTACATCATCAGTGATCATCTCGTGTCATGAAGACATGCAAGACACCCCTCAAAGTGCATCCTTATTTTCGAAGATTTTCTACAAAATGTGACGAGATAATTTGAAGGAAGTTGTACACTCGCACAGATCAGTTGATATTATCTCACCTGGCGACCACACCTCATCCTCCAAGCAGGACGCCAGTGAAACAATTGAAATAAAACGTTTTTTTGACTAGATTGATAAATAGATACAAGCTTACGTGGGTCTAGGTCAGGTGATTGCTCAGTCGATAACCATGATGATACTCTTAACTCAGCAGTGTCTGATGATGCTAGGCTGGGCTGACCTGCAAGTCTGGGCCAAGTGTGACTCAGTCTGGTAGTTAGATGGTTCTGGCTTCAGTCGCTTCTCAACTTTGGCTTCTCACAGATGGAAGGGAACAGTGTAGGAGGGAAGGGGAGGAGGAATGCATAGGAATTCTAACAGCAACAGACCACTGGGTCATTTCAAGGGTTTTGTGATGATGGAGGATATCAGAAACTAACAGATGATTGTGGTGAAAGTTATAAGGTGTACAGATAATTGATAGAAGATAACCTTTTAATTATCACTGTGACTAAGGAGGCACAAATAATGTATGTCGTGAACTTGAAGCAAAATATTCATCAAGTTTATTCATACATATATCTATATGGTTCTGATTTCAACCACTCTAATTGGCCATTCATGTTAACAATCCTGTAGAAGAAAATTACTTCGCCTCATTCCAGGTAAAATGTTTTCCCACGAGTTTGTATCTATTACTACGAGTGGAATCAGGAGATTCAAGTCTTAAGTAAATTGATAGATCAAGATTATCAAAGCTTTTGATCATTTAGATACCTGCATCAAATCATCTCTTAACCTCTTTTACAAGAAGTTGTTTAATCTGATCTCGTAAGGTTTCTTTCTCAGCTCGAGAATCATATTGGCAGCTCGACGCTGTACTCTTTCCATTCTGTCTTTTTTTCAGTAGGGTGACCAAACTGAACACATTATTCAAGGTGAAGACGAACCAATGAATTGTAAAGAGTATGAATAATCTCTCTGGACTTAAATTCGAAGGCCGTACTGATGAATGCAAGAAATTTATTTGCCCCTTTCACAGCTTCTGTGCAAAGCATATTTTGTTTTAGGTCACCAGAGATTATTAACCTGAAGTCTTTTTCCTCTTTTACCTCTTGCAGTTCAACAGAATTCATACCGTAGCTCGCCTTTTTGGTATTACTACCAGTATGTAAAAGTTTGCACTTTTCTACATCAAAATTCATTTGCTACTTATGAGCCCATTTCATCAGTTAGTCTATATTTGTTTGAAACTGTAGACGTTCAAGTTCATTTGTAGAATTACTTCCCAGCTTTGTGTCATTAGGGAAATTTCATAGCTTGCAGTGCAGCCCGTTATCACTATCATTAATATTTATGAGAAAGAGAACCGGTCCCAGGACTGATCCTTGTGGCACTCCGTTTGTCACGTCCAACCAGTCTGAGGCCGGAATATTAACCACAACCCATTGTTTACGGCCACTCAACCAATTTCTTATTCACCGAAGTACAACCCCTTCATTGCTACGTAACTTAATTTTTGCTGGTAATTTTTGATGTAGAACTTTATCTAATGCCTTTTGAAAATCCGCTTTACTTTTGTCATACCTTCTGATTATATCATAAAAGAGGTCAAGCAGATTTGTCATACGAGCGATATCGTCGACAATCATGCTGGAACTCGTTTATGAAGTTGTGGTGGTCCTCTAAATGGTCTACAGTCCAATCCTGAACGATGGTCTCCATAAGTTTTCCAGCAACAATTGCTAGGCTAATTAGACGATAATTTCCGGGCAGTAACTTAGTACTTTTTGTGAACATCACTGTAGCAAGACGAGCAAACTTCCCTTCTTCTGGAACTTCCCTTCTGGAACTTCCCTTCTGGAACTTCCCTTCTTCTGGAACTTTTGCCGTAACAAGTAACCTATTGAAAAGGTCAATCAATAGTTTAACTATCTCATTTTTCGTCTCTTTCATTGTTCTCTGATAAAAGTTATCAGGACCTGCCGTGTTATCTATTTACGACCTGTTTATTACTGATAGTATGACCTCAACTTTTATGTCAGTTTGAGAAGTGTTCTCCTCTCTTATCAGTGAAACTGGATGTGGAACGCGGGTTTTATCTTCGATTGTAAACACAGATGCAGAAAAGTCATTTATCATTTTTGTCATGACTTCGTCGTCTTGAACCAAGTGACCGTTTTCCGTAATTAATGGACCAGTTGACTGGGTAATGATGCTTCCAACATAACTGTAAAACTCCTTAAGGTTTCCTTTTTCTGTTTTCCTGCAACATACGCTTCATGTTGATTTGACCTTGTCGGCCATAGATGCAAGTTAGTCGTGTTCAGCAATAGTCTTGGAGGAATATATCCTTTACATGAGAATGTCCCGGGAAACACGGTCAGTTTGGTTGACTATAGAAAATACTGAGAACTTAGAGTCACGCCTGATCACACTGATATGTCTCTGTACTTACACTGACTTCCGCAAAGTATCGGGTCACGTGTTAGATCATGGGGGTCATGCTGAGGGGGAAACGAAAGCGATCAGAACACGGTACTGTGATGATGGTGGGATCAGAACACGGTACTGTGATGATGGTGGGATCAGAACACAGTACTGTGATGATGGTGGGATCAGAACACAGTACTGTGATGATGGTGGGATCAGAACACAGTACTGTGATGATGGTGGGATCAGAACACAGTACTGTGATGATGGTGGGATCAGAACACAGTACTGTGATGATGGTGGGATCAGAACACAGTACTGTGATGATGGTGGGATCAGATCACAGTACTGTGATGATGGTGGGATCAGAACACAGTACTGTTATGACGGTGGGATCAGAACGCGGTACTGTGATGATGGTGGGATCAGAACGCGGTACTGTGATGATGGTGGGTACTTTACTGTGATGATGGTGGGTACTGTACTGTGATGATGGTGGGTGCTTTACTGTGATGATGGTGGGTACTGGACTGTGATGATGGTGGGTACTGTACTGTGATGATGGTGGGTACTGTACTGTGATGATGGTGGGTACTGTACTGTGATGATGGTGGGTACTGTACTGTGATGATGGTGGGTACTGTACTGTGATGATGGTGGGTACTGTACTGTGATGATGGTGGGTACTGTACTGTGATGATGGTGGGTACTGTACTGTGATGATGGTGGGTACTTTACTGTGATGATGGTGGGTACTGGACTGTGATGATGGTGGGTACTGGACTGTGATGATGGTGGGTACTGGAATGTAAGAAAAACAACGGTAGAGAGGCAGGAGGGTAGAGAAGGTATGATGAGGAGGCACACTTCGTGGTACCTCACTGACAACGCCTCACTGAGGAGGAGTATGTAGAGGTGTGTAGAGATGCACCTCCCAACCGACTGTACTCTGGCACACCAGACATGACCATATGGTAGTCTTACAAGTTTCCAATGTCAGGTAACATACGTATATAATTACAGTTTCATTCTAAGAAATCTTGGCCAATATGTTTTAGCAAGTCTCTGCCTATGTTACGTAGTGTCACAAACGTAAGAGCTGAGGTTTTGGGGGTAAGGCGACACAGAAGTGGATGAAAGGTGGGCTGCTCATGAGGACTGAGAACCTCTGGTCTACAACCCGTCAGTACCTGGTCTCCAGCTGACGTGTTATATACTGTATACGATTTCTGTCAGTCTCTTTCTCCAACGTTTGCTCCTCTTGTGACTCTTACTTCAGAAACGGAATGAAAGAAACAGGTGTTTCCCGGCACTCGTTGTTGTGATGATCTGGTTGGCCGGCCAGGTCCAGGAACCTCCAGGATTTCTCCTGTCACTTAATCCTGAGAGAGTCCTGACCTCAGCCTCTTTATCTTACTCTTGACGTACTGCCTCTCTTCATGGTGAATGTATTGTTAACGACGAAGTGAACTAGCTCTGCATCTAATAGCGGATAAGTGCCTCTTGCCATCACCGAGTAACTTAAATTTTTGAAAAGACAGACTATGTCTGGAAAGTTAAAGAACTTATATATATATATATATATATATATATATATATATATATATATATATATATATATATATATATATATATATATATATATATATGCTGAGATTTGTTTTCTGAACTCTTCCAACTAACATTAATGTCTGTGGTCTCTTGTGCCACCACAGACAGCCAGGATAGTGCCCTGTGATCTGTTGCTGTCTAACTTCCTTGTCAGGTGTACAGGATCTATCCAGATGGAGCCTGTCCTCCTGCTAATCCTGCGGGATACGTTTGATCAATGTGGTATTAATCCTGTCCAGGACCTGAGCAACGTAGGTAAGGGACTGGAATCACGACCCAGCACCGTCGCTTGTCTTGTTTTCAGGGCCAAGGGTCGGAGCTGTTGACCTCAGGGATGGGTGGGTCACTGGCCTATGGTTGTGTGTGTGTGTGTGTGTGTGTGTGTGTGTGTGTGTGGGTGGGTGGGTGTAGCTGTCTATTTGTACTGCTGGAGAGGGAGATTTCTATGTAAGTCATACAACTTAGATCTACGTATGTCTGCTGCCAGGATCAACAATATCCCGTCATTCGCATGCCATAAAAGTATTTCTTCACATCTTTATCTTAACAAGTTCCTTGCTTAATATCATGTTCTGTACTCTGCTTGTTCTGTCCCTACAGCTCTCGAAGAACTGTTCACCATCTACGTCATCAATCTGTTTTGAAACCTTAAAGGTTCTGACCAGGTCACCCCTCACTCCTCTCTCTTACACGCTGGGGAATTATAAAGTCTCTAACATTTTCTTGTAACTCACCTCTGTTAATTACGCTTGTATGTACTGAAGTATTTTAATCACTTGTTTTTATTCATTCTATTTATATCGACTTTACGTAGTATTCAGTTTCTTTTTCAACTTTTTGTGTTGTTGACAAACACAGTTTTATCACTTCATTTTCTGCCATTCATCCTTTACTTCAGAACCAATATGATAATTGTTTACATTTCATGTTAAAAGTCACTTGTTTAGTCTCGTGTTATGGCTTGTGGTCATTCTACCTTTGGCTAAAAAAAATCAATTATCGTGATCAAGTCACTTCTTACCTTCTCTCTTCCATAGTAGACAAATGTGGGACCTCTTAACCTCTCCCTGTAACTCTGTACTACGACATCCTGAAGAATATTTCCAAGACTTGTCGTGTGTCTGTCCACATCATCAGCACAAATAGAAGATTGTCATCAGGAGCGTGAACCTTTTATCGATCTTCAGTATTCTATATATAATGATCAATGATCTTCAGTATTCTCTGTACATTGATCGATGATCTTCATTATTCTCTGTATTTTGATCAATGATCATTATTCTCTGTATATTGATCAATGATCTTCATTATTCTATGTATATTGATCAATAATCTTCAGTATTCTATGTATATCATTTCTAGATATTTCAAGGTTTTCCCCAGACTTTGCCCACCCCATACCATCCCGGTGCTGAAGGGCTGTGCAGGAGTGTATCCCGTTGTGGAAACACTTTTAAACTTGCTCCTCAACTTCTCTTCCCTCATTATATCATCCTGTACGAACGATTCATCTGCTTCCCTTCGTTTGGTGAATTGTTCTTAACTGTCAGTTTACACACGAACGATTTATGGAGATGTTTTGAATTATGCGCTGCATCGTCTGCTGTGTATTTTTAAAGTTTCTGTTTTCATTTCCCGTCTATCCGTCCATAATTACCTCAAGACTAATTTCTATGGAAAACATGAATCTTAGTATTATCAAGACCTTTCTAAAGGTTGCTACAGCCCAAGGCTGCGCTGCTTCCAGTAGCAGGGAAATTTAGACACTTTTGAAATGAGAAGTTCTTTGACGAGACGCTGAACTCACAGCAGTATAGCATCGCTAAAGGTGACTTCACTCGCAATGTACCCTTGAGCAGGGGGAGTCCGGTAACACCTTTCTTTTTTCTAGCTGCCTCTATCATTTCCAAGCTCACTCGCTTCTCATAATATCTTTATTTTTTTCTTACTGAGTCATAAATCCTTCTTTGCCAACCTTCCCTTTGTCAGAAGACATGTTCCTTCCCCTCCACAACCTGTGTCATGTCTAACACAACTTCATTTCCAATTCTTCTCTCCAGAGAAATCGATTAGTTTTGCTTTGTTTCCACGATTATATATTTTCTTTTGTCTTTATTCTGTGCGTCACATGATTATTGTGTGGCCGTCGGCAACAGAAGGGTGGGCTGTTTTGATCATTGTTTCTTTCCCAACACCTCGAAACTACGGAACTCTCTCCCTTCTCATGTCTTTATGAATACCTATAGCCTGGCACAATCTACAAGACAGGTGTTTCACATCCTCCAGGATTCGTAAATACTTTCCCCCTCTCTTTTCTTTTTCTCCTTCATGATTCTCTCTACATTTCTCTTAAGGCCTGGCCTTGATGTGGACTTTTGTCTGTGACTGGAACCTTCAACATGAGAAAGAGTCAGCACATCACTGGCGTCAAGCATTACATGATCACTCCCTCCAGTTGCTGTGCCGTCTGTGACGTTCTTAGTATCCACGACACAGTTTGTGAAGATAAGATCTTGTAATGGTGGTGTGTCTGTCACTCTTATCCCAATACACTTAGTGACATGCTGGTATGGGACACCTTCCAGTACAAGGTCCTGGAACTTGTCTTCATGCCTCTGTTTCCAGGAGACTCCAGAGTCTACCAGTCTGGGCCTTTACGATCCCAGATCCTCAGCACCTGACCTTGCCATCTCAGAAGCTCGCATGTTCCATCAGTTCATCCTGATTGCTCCTTCTATGTTACCTTTCCCGTGTTTCCGTTCTGGTTCATCAGACTTCTTGACAGGTTTATGAATCAGTCAACACAACCTGACACGCCTTTCTCGTCGTATGAATGAGACAACTTGAGGCTGCCTGTTCTTACGATGGCCAATCCTTGTCTTCTCCATTGCCATCATGCTCACATCTGGGCAGAACAGATGAGCCTTTATCACCTCTATGATCATCTTGCTCTTCACAGCTCCACGCAATATCACGTTTACTGTCCCTAAACCGATCCTTCAAGCCCAGTTATCACTGGTTCATCTCCATATTGCACATTCCATCATGTGTGTGTGTGTGTGTGTGTGTGTGGCTACACTAAGCCTGGCAAGACTATGGCTCGCCGTGACTTGTTTATCCTGTATGATATCCCGATGTGTTTGTGTGACGTAGATTTTCATGTATTTTTGCCTGTGTTAAACCTATCTCGTCCCTACATGTTGTTTGTGGCAGTTTATCTGTCTTCTAGCGTTAGTTTGCTGTGTGAGGCGACACTATTTGTTAAAGAAATTCCCCCTACATGGTCCTCGTTTTCTTTGATCACATATAATTTAGTAGCGTTATTTCTGACCAGATTATGTGGTTATGTAGTATGCGGGCTCTGTGATTACGTGGTATCCAGACTATGTGGTTATGTGGTATGCAGGCTATGTGATTATGTGGTATGAAGACTATATGGTTATGTGGTATGCAGGTTGTGTGATTATGTGGTATCTAGATTATGTGGTTATGTGGTATGCGGGCTATGTGATTATGTGGTATCCAGACTATGTGGTTATGTGGTATGCAGGCTATGTGATTTTGTGGTATGAAAACTATATGGTTGTGTGGTATGCAGGTTGTGTGATTATGTGGTATCCAGACTATGTGGTTATGTGGTATGCAGGCTATGTGAATATGTGGTATCCAGACTATGTGGTTATGTGGTATGCAGGCTATGTGATTACGTGGTATCCAGACCATGTGGTTATGTGGTATGCAGGCTATGTGATTATGTGGTATCCATACTATGTGGTTATGTGGTATGCAGGCTGTGTGATTATGTGATATCCAGACTATGTGGTTATGTGGTATGCAGGCTATCTGATTATGTGGTATCCAGACTATGTGGTTATGTGGTATGCAGGCTGTGATTATGTGGTATCCAGACTATGTGGCTATGTGGTATGCAGGCTATGTGATTACGTGGTATCCAGACTATGTGGTTATGTGGTATCCAGACTATATGTGGCTATGTGGTGTGCAGGGTATGTGATTACGTGGTATCCAGATTATGTGGTTATGTGGTATGCAGGCTGTGATTATGTGGTATCCAGGCTATGTGGTTATGTGGTATGTAGGCTATGTGGTTATGTGGTATGCAGGCTAGGTGATTATGTGGTATGCAGACTATGTGGTTATGTGGTATGCAGGCTATGTGATTATGTGGTATCCAGACTATGTGGTTATGCGGAATGCAAGGACGTGTGATTATGTGGTATCCAGCCTATGCGATTATGTGGTATCCAGGTTATGTGGCTATGTGATAGCATGGCCACTTGCTCATGTAATGACCAGGATAATGTGGTCATGTGATTGGGCTGCTAATTCCAGGTTATGAAGATAAACAGCTTCAGGTTACCTCGTGTGGTTTCTCCTCCTCCTCCCTGACCATAGACCCAGGTGTTTACGATCCTGGTGGCTCCCTCCCTCAGCTGTATATCAGCTGGTCTTGTTTACGATCCTGGTGGCTCCCTCCCTCAGCTGTATATCAGCTGGTCTTGTGGTGTAATTGTCGAAGTGTGAAACATCCATAACATGAGACAAGACGTGTCTGTAAGCTGGCTGCTTCTCCTGATGTTTGTACTGAATACCCAAGTCTGTGTTTGAGACCAGCGCGCCGTTTTCTTTGACCACACAAATTCTTGAATATTCAGTCCGGGGATATCACCTCCTGCTCCCCCCCCCCCCCTCACACACACACACACACACACACACACACACACACACACACACACACAGCTCAGCCTGGCCAGTACAAACTGAAAGATAATATTGCGAAATAGATTCAGAGAATTCATCCATTAATGACGTATATTTCTTGATCCTTATTTTACATATTAGAATAAGATTGTTGTATGTAGAGTCTTGGGTACTGAGATGCGATCGTGTGGTTATGACGGTAAATATATCATATTACGAAGCTGTAGCCCGCCCTCCCTGACCCCGTTAATCCGGAGTCTGCCTTATTCCGGGTCTGCGTTATCCGGGGTCTGTCTGGGTCTGCATCATCTGTGGTCTGTCTTAACCCACCTCTTCGTTATCCGGGGGTCTGTCTCATCCAAGTTCTGCGTTATCCGGGGTCTGTGTTATCCAGGCTCTGCATTATCCGGGGACTCATTTATCCAAGGTCTGCATTATCCGGGGTCTGTGTTATCTAGGGTTGATCAGGAAACAACTTTGTCATTAGGTACCAGACACTGATACCTGGTACATCACCAGGTATCAGGGAACTGCTCACTTGTACCTAATATTAGGTGGTAACCTTGTATTACTTGGTGATGGAGAGGACCATCTTGTACTAGGGATTACCCATGTACCTGCTGTTTGGGAGCAGGTCCACAGTAATAACATCCCTAGTAACCTGGTCCTGGATGTCTAGTGTTAAGCTGAGGCTTACGACACTTGTATTTAGTGTTAAGTACCTAGTATCTAGTGGCAGCTCTGGTTCCTGGTATGGAAGACGAAGGTACCTGATAGTTAACAGCTGGTGGCACCACTGGGGTACCTAGTGGCACCCCTGGTGGCACCTCTGGGGTACCTGGTGGCACCCCTGGGGTACCTGGTATGAGCAACTATTACCTTGTTGATTAGACATACGTACAATCTCAACAAACACAGACCCCCATCATTTCTGAGCCCAAAGACCATCGGATCTAAGAGTCAAAGACCACTGTCTTGGTGGTGTGGTGGGTAGATGGGGAGAGAGAGAGAGAGAGAGAGAGAGAGAGAGAGAGAGAGAGAGAGAGTATGTGTGTGTGTAACGGTTATCCTCTCTGAAAGGGATCGAGAGCATGGGTTCGAAATCTAGTTGCGGCAGTCGGTTCACAGAAATCCTCGACTCTAGTTTTTAGTTTTCTAAAAGAAGGAACAGACAAGGGGGCCAAGTGAGGATATTCCCTCTAAGGCTCAGTCCTCTGATCTTGATGCTACATCGCAAACGCGGGAAATGGCGAATGTATATACATAAATATATATATATATATATATATATATATATATATATATATATATTTTTTTTTTTTTTTTTTTTTTTTTATGCTTTGTCGCTGTCTCCCGCGTTTGCGAGGTAGCGCAAGGAAACAGACGAAAGAAATGGCCCAACCCCCCCCCCCATACACATGTACATACACACGTCCACACACGCAAATATACATACCTACACAGCTTTCCATGGTTTACCCCAGACGCTTCACATGCCTTGCTTCAATCCACTGACAGCACGTCAACCCCTGTATACCACATGACTCCAATTCACTCTATTTCTTGCCCTCCTTTCACCCTCCTGCATGTTCAGGCCCCGATCACACAAAATCTTTTTCACTCCATCTTTCCACCTCCAATTTGGTCTCCCTCTTCTCCTCGTTCCCTCCACCTCCGACACATATATCCTCTTGGTCAATCTCTCCTCACTCATTCTCTCCATGTGCCCAAACCATTTCAAAACACCCTCTTCTGCTCTCTCAACCACGCTCTTTTTATTTCCACACATCTCTCTTACCCTTACGTTACTTACTCGATCAAACCACCTCACACCACACATTGTCCTCAAACATCTCATTTCCAGCACATCCATCCTCCTGCGCACATCTCTATCCATAGCCCACGCCTCGCAACCATACAGCATTGTTGGAACCACTATTCCCTCAAACATACCCATTTTTGCTTTCCGAGATAATGTTCTCGACTTCCACACATTTTTCAAGGCTCCCAAAATTTTCGCCCCCTCCCCCACCCTATGATCCACTTCCGCTTCCATGGTTCCATCCGCTGACAGATCCACTCCCAGATATCTAAAACACTTCACTTCCTCCAGTTTTTCTCCATTCAAACTCACCTCCCAATTGACTTGACCCTCACCCCTACTGTACCTAATAATCTTATATATATATATATATATATATATATATATATATATATATATATATATATATATATATATATATATATATATATATATATACTTAGTATACTTATGTAAGTAGGAGAGATGGCCAGAGAGCGTTATTGGATTACGTGTTAATTGACAGGCGTGCGAAAGAGAGACTTTTGGATGTTAATGTGCTGAGAGGTGCAACTGGAGGGATGTCTGATCATTATCTTGTGGAGGCTAAGGTGAAGATTTGTATGGGTTTTCAGAAAAGAAGAGTGAATGTTGGGGTGAAGAGGGTGGTGAGAGTAAGTGAGCTTGGGAAGGAGACTTGTGTGAGGAAGTACCAGGAGAGACTGAGTACAGAATGGAAAAAGGTGAGAACAATGGAAGTAAGGGGAGTGGGGGAGGAATGGGATGTATTTAGGGAATCAGTGATGGATTGCGCAAAAGATACTTGTGGCATGAGAAGAGTGGGAGATGGGTTGATTAGAAAGGGTAGTGAGTGGTGGGATGAAGAAGTAAGAGTATTAGTGAAAGAGAAGAGAGAGGCATTTGGACGATTTTTGCAGGGAAAAAATGAAATTCAGTGGGAGATGTATAAAAGAAAGAGACAGGAGGTCAAGAGAAAGGTGCAAGAGGTGAAAAAAAGGGCAAATGAGAGTTGGGGTGAGAGAGTATCATTAAATTTTAGGGAGAATAAAAAGATGTTCTGGAAGGAGGTAAATAAAGTGCGTAAGACAAGGGAGCAAATGGGAACTTCAGTGAAGGGCGCAAATGGGGAGGTGATAACAAGTAGTGGTGATGTGAGAAGGAGATGGAGTGAGTATTTTGAAGGTTTGTTGAATGTGTTTGATGATAGAGTGGCAGATATAGGGTGTTTTGGTCGAGGTGGTGTGCAAAGTGAGAGGGTTAGGGAAAATGATTTGGTAAACAGAGGAGGTAGTAAAAGCTTTGCGGAAGATGAAAGCCGGCAAGGCAGCAGGTTTGGATGGTATTGCAGTGGAATTCATTAAAAAAGGGGGTGACTGTATTGTTGACTGGTTGGTAAGGTTATTTAATGTATGTATGACTCATGGTGAGGTGCCTGAGGATTGGCGGAATGCGTGCATAGTGCCATTGTACAAAGGCAAAGGGGATAAGAGTTAGTGCTCAAATTACAGAGGTATAAGTTTGTTGATTATTCCTGGTAAATTATATTGGAGGGTATTGATTGAGAGGGTGAAGGCATGTACAGAGCATCAGATTGGGGAAGAGCAGTGTGGTTTCAGAAGCGGTAGAGGATGTGTGGATCAGGTGTTTGCTTTGAAGAATGTATGTGAGAAATACTTAGAAAAGCAAATGGATTTGTATGTAGCATTTATGGATCTGGAGAAGGCATATGATAGAGTTGATAGAGGTGCTCTGTGGAAGGTATTAAGAATATATGGTGTGGGAGGCAAGTTGTTAGAAGCAGTGAAAAGTTTTTATCGAGGATGTAAGGCATGTGTACGTGTAGGAAGAGAGGAAAGTGATTGGTTCTCAGTGAATGTAGGTTTGCGGCAGGGGTGTGTGATGTCTCCATGGTTGTTTAATTTGTTTATGGATGGGGTTGTTAGGGAGGTGAATGCAAGAGTTTTGGAAAGAGGGGCAAGTATGAAGGCTGTTGGGGATGAGAGAGCTTGGGAAGTGAGTCAGTTGTTGTTCGCTGATGATACAGCGCTGGTGGCTGATTCATGTGAGAAACTGCAGAAGCTGGTGACTGAGTTTGGTAAAGTGTGTGAAAGAAGAAAGTTAAGAGTAAATGTGAATAAGAGCAAGGTTATTAGGTACAGTAGGGTTGAGGGTCAAGTCAATTGGGAGGTGAGTTTGAATGGAGAAAAACTGGAGGAAGTGAAGTGTTTTAGATATCTGGGAGTGGATCTGGCAGCGGATGGAACCATGGAAGCGGAAGTGGATCATAGGGTGGGGGAGGGGGCGAAAATTCTGGGAGCCTTGAAGAATGTGTGGAAGTCGAGAACATTATCTCGGAAAGCAAAAATGGGTATGTTTGAAGGAATAGTGGTTCCAACAATGTTGTATGGTTGCGAGGCGTGGGCTATGGATAGAGTGGTGCGCAGGAGGATGGATGTGCTGGAAATGAGATGTTTGAGGACAATGTGTGGTGTGAGGTGGTTTGATCGAGTAAGTAACGTAAGGGTAAGAGAGATGTGTGGAAATAAAAAGAGCGTGGTTGAGAGAGCAGAAGAGGGTGTTTTGAAATGGTTTGGGCACATGGAGAGAATGAGTGAGGAAAGATTGACCAAGAGGATATATGTGTCGGAGGTGGAGGGAACGAGGAGAAGAGGGAGACCAAATTGGAGGTGGAAAGATGGAGTGAAGAAGATTTTGTGTGATCGAGGCCTGAACATGCAGGAGGGTGAAAGGAGGGCAAGGAATAGAGTGAATTGGAGCGATGTGGTATACCGGGGTTGACGTGCTGTCAGTGGATTGAATCAGGGCATGTGAAGCGTCTGGGGTAAACCATGGAAAGCTGTGTAGGTATGTATATTTGCGTGTGTGGACGTATGTATATACATGTGTATGGGGGTGGGTTGGGCCATTTTTTTCGCCTGTTTCCTTGCGCTACCTCGCAAACGCGGGAGACAGCGACAAAGCAAAAAAAAAAAAAAAAAGATATATATATATATATATATATATATATATATATATATATATATATATATATATGTATATATATATCTTTTCGTACTATTTGCCATTTCCCGCATTAGCGAGGTAGCGCTAAGAACAGAGGACTGAGCCTTTGAGGAAATATCCTCACTTGGCCCCCTTTTGTGCCCCCCTTTTATATATATATATATATATATATATATATATATATATATATATATATATATATAATTTTTTTTTCTTTTTTTTTTTGCTTTGTCTCTGTCTCCCGCGTTTGCGAGGTAGCGCAAGGAAACAGACGAAAGAAATGGCCCAATCCACCCCCATACACATGTATATACATACGTCCACACACGCAAATATACATACCTACACAGCTTTCCATGGTTTACCCCAGACGCTTCACATGCCCTGATTCAATCCACTGACAGCACGTCAACCCCGGTATACCACATCGATCCAATTCACTCTATTCCTTGCCCTCCTTTCACTTTCCTGCATGTTCAGGCCTCGATCACACAAAATCTTTTTCACTCCATCTTTCCACCTCCAATTTGGTCTCCCACTTCTCCTCGTTCCCTCCACCTCCGACACTTATATCCTCTTGGTCAATCTTTCCTCACTTATTCTCTCCATGTGCCCAAACCATTTCAAAACACCCTCTTCTGCTCTCTCAACCACGCTCCTTTTATTTCCACACATCTCTCTTACCCTTACGTTACTTACTCGATCAAACCACCTCACACCACACATTGTCCTCAAACATCTCATTTCCAGCACATCCATCCTCCTGCGCACAACTCTATCCATAGCCCACGCCTCGCAACCATACAACATTGTTGGAACCACTATTCCTTCAAACATACCCATTTTTGCTTTCCGAGATAATGTTCTCGATTTCCACACATTCTTCAAGGCTCCCAGAATTTTCGCCCCCTCCCCCACCCTATGATCCACTTCCGCTTCCATGGTTCCATCCGCTGCCAGATCCACTCCTAGATATCTAAAACACTTTACTTCCTCCAGTTTTTCTCCATTCAAACTTACCTCCCAATTGACTTGACCCTCGAACCTACTGTACCTAATAACCTTGCTCTTATTCACATTTACTCTTAACTTTCTTCTTTCACACACTTTACCAAACTCAGTCACCAGCTTCTGCAGTTTCTCACATGAATCAGCCACCAGCGCTGTATCATCAGCGAACAACAACTGACTCACTTCTTCCATACTATTTGCCATTTCCCGCATTAGCGAGGTAGCGTTAAGAACAGAGGACTGGGCCTTTGAGGGAATATCCTCACCTGGCCCCCTTCTTTGTTCCTTCTTTTGGAAAATTAAAGAAAAATGAGAGGGGAGGATTTCCAGTCCCCCGCCCCCTTCCCTTTTAGTCGCTTTCTACGACACGCAGGGAATACGTGGGAAGTATTCTTTCTCCCCTTTCCCCAGGGATATATATATATATATATATATATATATATATATATATAAATATATATATATATATATATATATATATATATATATATATATATATATATATATATATATATATATATATATATATATATAAATATATATATATATATATATATATATATATATATATATATATATATATATATATGGAGAAAGTAAATGCTTAGTGGAAGGCTTTGAAAGTATATGGAGTGGGAGATAAGTTGCTAGAATCAGTGAAAAGTTTTTACCAAGGATGTAAGGCATGAGTACGAGTAGTAAGAGAGGAAAGTGATTGGTTCCCAGTGAATGTCGGTTGCGGCAGGGGTGTGTGATGTCTCCATGGTTATCTAATTTGTTTATGGGTGGGGTTGTTAGGGAGGTGAATGTAAGAGGTTTAGAGAGGAGGGCAAGTATGCAGTCTGCTCTGGATGAGAGAGCTTGGGAAGTGGGTCAGTTGTTGTTCGCTAGTGGCTGATTCGGGTGAGAAACTGTAGAAGCTGGTGACTGAGTTTGGTAAAGTGTGTGAAAGAAGAAAGTTGAGAGTAAATGTGAACAAGAGCAAGGTTACTAGGTACAGTAAGGTTGAAGGACAAGTTAACTGGGAGGTAAATTTGAATGGAGAGAAACTGGAAGAAGTTAAGTGTTTTAGATATCTAGGATTGGACTTAGTAGCGGATGGAATCATGGAAGCGGAAGTGAGTAACAGGGTGGAGGAGATAGTAAAATTTTGATAGCATTGAAGAATGCGTGGAAGGCGAGAACGGTATCTCAGAGAGCAAAAATGGGTATGTTTGGAGGAATAGTGGTTCCATCAATGTTTAATGGTTGCGAGGCATGGGCTATAGATAGGGTTCTGCGGTGGATGTGTTGGACATGAAATGTTTGAGGGCAATATGTGATGTGGGGTGTTTCGATCGCGTAGGCAATGAAAGGGTAAGAGAGAGATGTGGTAATAAAAAGAGTGTGGCCGAGAAAGCAGAGGAGAGTGTGTTGAAATAGTTTGGACACATGGAGAGAATCAGTGAGGAAAGATTGACAAAGAGGATATATGTGTCAGAGGTGGAGGGAAGAAGGAGAAGCGGGAGACCAAATTGGAGGTGAAAGGGAGATGTGGTTTCGGTGCATTACACCTGACAGTTAGAGACTGAGTGGGGGGAGGGGGGATGATATTGCATGTGTGGCGGGGTGGCGACGAGAATAGATGAATGTAGCACGTATATGTCTTTGTATGTACATGTATGTATACGTTGAAATTTATATGCATGGAAATGTGCGTGTGTGGGCGTTTATGTATATACATGTGTATGTAGGTGGGTTCTTTCGCTACTTCGCTAACGCGGGAGACGGCAGTTAAGTATGATAATGATATATATATATATATATATATATATATATATATATATATATATATATATATATATATATATATTTATATATATATATATATATATATATATATATATATATATATATATATTCATTATACTTTGTCGCTGTCTCCCGTGTCAGCGAGGTAGCGCATTGAAACAAACATAAGAATGGCACAACCCTCCCACATACACATGTATATATATACACGTCCACACACGCGCATATACGTACCTACACATTTCAACGTATACATATATATACGTACACAGACTATACATATATGCACATGTACATAATTCATACTTGCTGCCTTTATTCATTCTCGTCGCCACCCCTTCACACATGAAATGACAACCCCCTCCCTCCGCACGTGCGCGATATAGCGCTTGGAAAAGACAACAAAAGCCACATTCGTTCACACTCAGTCTCTAGCTGACATGTGTAATGCACCGAAACTACAGTTTCCCTTTCCACATACAGGCCCCACAATCCGTTCCATAGTTTACCCCAGACACTTCCCATTCCCCTGGTTCAATCCATTGATAGCACGTCGACTCCGGTATACCACATCGTTCCAATTCACTCTATTCCTTGCACGCCTTTCACCCTCCTGCATGTTCAGGCCCCGATCGCTCAAAATCTTCTTCACTCCATCCTTCCACCTCCAATTTGGTCTTCCACTTCTCATTCCCATCCACCTCTGACACATGTATCCTCTTTGTCAATCTCTCCTCACTCATTCTCTCCATGTGACCAAACCATTTCAATACATATATATATATATATATATATATATATATATATATATATATATATATATATATATATATATATTCATTTATTTATTTGTATTTATTTTGCTTTGTCGCTGTCTCCCGCGCTAGCGAGTTAGCGCAAGGGAAACAGACGAAAGAATGGCCCAACCCACCCATATACACATGTATATACATACACGTCCACACACGCAAATGTACATACCTTTACATACTGTGTGCCTTTATTTATTCCCATCGCCACCCCGCTACACATGAAATAACAACCCCCTCCCCCCTCATGTGCGCGAGGTAGCGCTAGGAAAAGACAACAAAAGCCAAATTCGTTCACACTCAGTCTCTAGCTGTCATGATGTAAATATGCACCGAAACCACAGCTCCCTTTCCACATCAAGGTCCCACAGAACTTTCCATGGTTTACCCCAGACGCTTCACATGCCCTGGTTCAATCCGTTGACAGCACGTCGACCCCGGTATACCACATCGTTCCAATTCACTCTATTCCTTGCACGCCTTTCACCCTCCTGCATGTTCAGGCCCCGATCACTCAAAATCTTTTTCACTCCATCTTTCCACCTCCAATTTGGTCTCCCACTTCTCCTCGTTCCCTTCACCTCTGACACATATATCCTTTTTGTCAATCTTTCCTCACTCATTCTCTACATGTGACCAAACCATTTCAAAACGCCCTCTTCTGCTCTCTCAACCACACTCTTTTTATTACCACACATCTCTCTTACCCAATTATTACTTACTCGATCAAACCACCTCACCCCACATATTGTCCTCAAATATCTCATTTCCAGCACATCCTCCCTCCTCTGCACAACTCAGTATATAGCTCACGCCTCGCAACCATATAACATTGTTGGAACCCCTATTCCTTCAAACATACCCATTTTTTCATTCCGAGATAATGTTCTCGACTTCCACACATTCTTCAACATTGCCAGAACTTTCGCCCCCTCACCTACCCTATGATTCACTTCCGCTTCCATGATCCCATCCGCTGCCAAATCCACTCTAGATATCTAAAACACTTCACTTCCTCCAGTTTTTCTCCATTCAAACTTACCTCCCACTTGACTTGTCCCTCAACCCTACTGTACTTAATTACCTTGCTCTTATTCACATTTACTCTCTGCTTTCTTTTTTCACACACTTTACCAAACTCAGTCACCAGCTTCTGCGGTTTCTCACATGAATCAGCCACCAGCGCTGTATCATCAGGGAACAACAATTGACTCACTTCCCAAGCTCTCTCATTCACTACAGACTGCATAGTTGCCCCTCTTTCCAAAACTCTTGCATTCACCTCCCTAACAACCCCATCCATAAACAAATTAAACAACCATGGAGACATCACACACCCCTGCCACAAACCTACGTTCACTAAGAACCAATCACTTTCCCCCACTTCCTACACGTACACACGCCTTACATCCTCGATAAAAACTTTTCACTGCTTCTAACAACATGCCTTCCACACCATATATTCTTAATACCTTCCACAGGGCATCTCTATCAACTACATCATATGACTTCTCCAGATCCATAAATGCTACATACAAATCCATTTGCTTTTCTAAGTATTTCTCACATACATTCTTCAAAGCAAACTCCTGATCCACACATCCTCTATCACTTCTGAAACCACACTGCTCTTCCCCAATCTGATGCTCTGTACATGCCTTCACCCTCTCAGTCAATACCCTCCCATATAATTTACCAGGAATACTCAACAAACTTATACCTCTGTAATTTGAGCACTCACTTTTATCCCCTTTGCCTTTGTACAACGGCACTATGCAAGCATTCCGCCAATCCTCAGGCACCTCACCATGAGTTATACATTCATTAAATAACCTTACCAACCAGTCAACAATACATTCACCCCCTTTTTTTTTCAATGAATTCCACTGTAATACCATCCAAACCCGCCGCCTTGCCGGCTTTCATCTTCCGCAAAGCTTTTACTACCTCTTCTCTGTTTACCAAATCCTTCTCCCTAACCCTCTCACTTTGAACACCACCTCGACCAAAACACCCTATATCTGCCACTCTATCATCAAACACATTCAACAAACATTCAAAATACTCGCTCCATCACCTTTTCACATCACCACTACTTGTTATCACCTCCCCATTAGCCCCTTCACTGAAGTTCCCATTTGTTCCCTTGTCTTAGGCACTTTATTTACCTCCTTCCTTAGGATAGGGAAGAAAGAATACTTCCCGCGTGTCTTAGAAGGCGACTAAAGGGGTCGGGAGCGTGGGGTTCTGAAACCCTCCCCTTCTTGTGTTTCAATTTCTAAAAAGGGAAGCAGAAGAAGTAGTCAAATGGGGAGGGCTCATCCTACTCGAAGGCTGACACCTGGGGTGTCTGAATGTGTGTGGATGTAATGAAGATGAGAGGAAAGGAGAAATAGGTAGTATCTTTCAGGAAAGAAACCTGGATGTCCTGCTCTAAGTGAAACGAAGCTCAGTCATAAAGGGGAAGATGGTTTTGAAACGTCTTGGGAGTAAAGTCAGGGGTTAGTGAGAGGAGAAGTGCTAAGGAAGGAGTAGCAATACTCCTGAAGCAGAAGCTGTGGCAGCGTGTAAGAAATTAAATTTTAGATCGATGTGGGTAATATGATAGTTGATGGGGAGAGATGCACCATGAGAAGAATCGAGAGGCAAGTGTTTTGGGAGCAGCTGAGTGAGTGTAACAGCAGTTTTGATGCACACGACCGAGTTATAGTGATGGGTGATTTAAATGCGAAGGTGAGTAATGTGGCAGTTGAGGGTGTAATTAGTGTACATGAGGTGTTTCAGTGTTTTAGATGGAAATGGTGAAGAGCTTGTGGATTTGTGTACTGAAAAAATTGGTGACTGGGAATACCAAGTTTAAAAAGAGAGAAATACATGGGTATACGTATGTGAATAGGAGAGGTGGTCAAAGGACATTATTAGATTACGTGTTTATTGACAGGCGCGTAAAAGAGAGACTTCTGGATGTTAATGTGCTGAGTGAGGCAGCTGGTGGGATGTCTGATCACAATCTTGTGGAGGCGAAGGTGAAGATTTGTAGAGATTTTCAAAAGAGAAGAGAAAATGTTGGAGGGATAAGAGTGAAGAAAAGTAAGTAAGCTTGGAAAGAGACTTGTATGAGGAAGTACTAGGAGACATTGAGTGTAGAATGGCAAAAGGTGAGAGCAAATGATGTAAGGGTAGTGGGTGAGGATTGGGATATATTTAGGGAAGCAGGGATGGAATGTGCAAAAGATGCGTGTGGCATGAGAAAGGTGGGAGGTGGGCAGATTAGAAAGGCTAGCGAGTGGTGAGATGAAATAGTAAAGTTGTTAGTGAAAGAGAAAAGAGAGGCGTTTGGACGATACTTACAAGGAACGAGTGCAAAAAAATGGAAGATGTATGAAAGAAAGCGTCAGGAGGTCAAGAGGAAGGTGCAGGGGTTGAAAAAGAGGGCAAATGAGAGTTGGGGTGAGAGTGTCATTTAATAAAAAGATGATTTGGAAGGAGGTAAATAATGTGCGTATGACAAGAGAACACATGGGAATATCGGTGAAGGGTTCAAAGGGGGAAGTGATAACAAGTAGTGATGAAGTGAGAGGGAGATGGAGTGAGTATTTTGATGATTTGTTGAATGTGTTTGATGATAGAGTGGCAGATGTAGGAAGTTTTGGTCGGGATGGTGTGCGAAGCGAGATGGTCAGGGAGAATGGTTTGGTTAAGAGAGAAGAGGTGGTGAAAGCCTTGCGGAAAATGAAATCCAGCAAGGCGGTGGGTTTGGATGGTATTGCAGTTGAATCTATTCAGAAAGGAGGTGACTGTGTTGTTGATTGGTTGGTAAGGATATTCGATGTATATATGGATCATGGTGAAGTGTCTGGGATTGGCGGAATGTGCCATTGTACAAAGGCAAAGGGGATAAGGTGAGTGTTCAAACCACACAGGCATAAGTTTGTTGAGTATTCCTGGAAAATTGTATGGGAGGGTATTGATTGAGAGGGGGGAAGGCATGTACAAAGCATCAGATTGGTGAAGAGCAGTGTGGTTTTAAAAATGGTAGAGGATTAGTGGATTTTTTTTTTTTAAGAATGTGTGTGAAAAATACTTAATGGATCTGGGAAAGTCATATGATAGGGATGATAGAGATGATTTGTGGAAGGTATTAAGAGTATATGGTGTGGAAGGTAAATTGCTGGAAGCAGGGAAAAGTTTTTATCAAGGATGTAAGGCATATGTACGAGTAGGAAGAGAAGAAAGTGATTGGTTCTCAGTTACGGTCGTTTTGCGGCATGGGTGTGTGATGTCCCTACGGTTGTTTAATTTGTTTATGGATGGGGTGGCTAGGGAGGTAAATGCAAGAGTTTTGGAGAGAGGGGCGAGTGTACAGTCTGTTGGGGATGAGAGGGCCTGGGAAGTGAGTCAGTTGTTGTTCGCTGATGATTTAGCGTTGGTGGCTGATTCGACTGACACTGGAGAAGGAAAAATGATAAGATACAGAATAAATGAATGTTTTGAATGTGCAGCACAGATCCTTCCTCGAAATTAAGAGTTTTAGAGTTTACGCTGATTGGTGTGGAGTAAGCACATTGTGGAGTATAACAAGAAAATTGATGTTTATCCTCGATGATAGCTCGATTATCTAACCGGAAGGTAACGATAGATTGTCACCAAGTCTGTGATGAAGGAATTACTTATGTGAAGTAAGAATGTGAGGTAAGAATATGAGGTAAGAATGTGAGGTACGACTGAGAGGTAAGAATGTGAGGAAAGAATGTGAGGTACGATTGTGAGGTAAGATTGTGAGGTAAGATTGTGCGGTAAGAATGTGAGGAAAGAATATGAGGTAAGAATGTGAGGTACGATTATAAGGTAAGAATGTGAGGTAAGATTGTGAGGTAAGAATGTGAGGAAAGAATATGAGGTAAGTATGTGAGGTAAGAATGTTTAAGAAGAAAAATGAGACAATAGTGATACTGTACCACCATTGCATCATCTTCCTCCCTTACTGTCTCATCATTGTCTCAACTTTCTCCCTTACTGTATCATCATTGTCTTATCTTTTCTCCCTTACTGTATCATCATTGCCTCATCTTCCTCCCTTACTGTTTCATCATTGTCTCATCTTCCTCCATTTCTTTTACCCATTCCCTTTTCTCTCCCGCCTATTTCTCCCCCTTTGTTCCTTACCCCCGGCCTCTCCTCCTCTTTCCCAGCTACTTACGGCCCGTGAGCGGTTGGTTAGGTCTGCTCTGGTATGTGGTTGAGCAACGAAGATTGTATAAAGTAGGATTAATGTCAGTCTCTCCCACACCCGGGATGGTCTGTGACAGACCCGTCCTAGGCCTCTCCCACACCCAGGATGGTTTGTAACAGACCCGTCCTAGGTCTCTCCCACACCCGGGATGGTCTGTGACAGACCCGTCCTAGGACTCTTCCGCACCTGGGATGGTATGTGACAGACCCGTCTAGGGCTCTTCCACACCTGGGATGGTATGTGACAGACCCGTCCTAGGACTCTTCCACACCTGGGATGGTCTGTGACAGACCCGTCCTAGGATTCCTCCACACCTGGTATAGTCTCTGACAGACCCGTTCCAGGTCTCTCCCACACCCGTGATGGTCTCTGCACCCACCTCCTACCTATGCCTACCTACACAGTTGCCTACCTACACATATGCCTACCTTCACACCTATATCTGCATCTTCCTCTTGACTACATGTAACTACACACCTTGCTATACACCCATATCTACACCTTGCCCTGGCCAAACCTACCCACACATCTGGCTACACCTACCTACACACCCACATCAGCACCCTTACCTGGCCACACCTACCTACACATCCTGGCTACACCTATCTACACACCCATATCAGCACCCTTCCCTGGCCACACCTACCTACACGCCTGGCTACACCTTCCTACACACCCATATCTGCACCCTCACCTGGCCACACCTACCTACACGCTTGGCTACACCTTTCTACACACCCATATCAGCACCCTCAACTGGCCACACCTACCTACACGCCTGGCTACACCTTCTTACACACCCATATCTGCATCCTCCTTCAACACAAGTAAATAGAAGCCAGTACCTCTACCTGTACATAACCTTCGTATATACATATCAGCTGTGTCTGTATCATCATATAGCCCTCCTCCTGCTATATCTCCTTCTTCATTATGCTGCCCTACCTACTATATCTTCATTATCATATAACCCTACCTCCTGCTATATTTTCATCATTATATAGCCCTACCTCCTGCTATATCTTCATCATTATATAGCCCTACCTCCTGCTATAGCTTCATCATTATATAGCCCTACCTCCTGCTATATCTTCATTATCGTATAGCCCTACCTCCTGCTATATCTTCCTGCTATATCACCATAGATCGTCTGACATCATCAGTAGCCCCGGCTCCCCACGTCGCCACTACGCCTAGCAACGTTGCTGCTTCGTTCTTGCCACCCACACTTGGCATCTCTCTACCTACCATACCTGATCTGGATGATGAATCTTCCATACTTTACCACGCATTGCACTTGCATATTGGCACCCGGTTTGCATGTCCATCAACCGGGCCGGCCATTTACATGGTCACAAGCACCTGGGTATATACCTCACAACCTCTGTCTTTGTCCTGACCCTCGGCAAAAGCCTGACCCATGACCCTTCCT
>NC_092225.1:47366978-47381978 GCF_036320965.1 Panulirus ornatus | reverse complement strand
AAGGGTTCTGATATCTTCCACATTACCACACTATTCGGTAAGGAGTCTGATATCTTCCACTTTACCACACTATTCTGTAAGGGGTCTGATATCTTCCACTTTACCACAGTATTCTGTAAGGGGTCTGATATCTTCCACTTTACCACACTATTCTGTAAGGGGTCTGATATCTTCCACTTTACCACACTATTCTGTAAGGGGTCTGATATCTTCCACTTTACCACACTATTCTGTAAGGGGTCTGATATCTTCCACTTTACCACACTGTTCTGTAAGGGTTCTGATATCTTCCACTTTACCACACTATTCGGTAAGGAGTCTGATATCTTCCACTTTACCACACTATTCTGTAAGGAGTCTGATATCTTCCACTTTACCACACTATTCTGTAAGGAGTCTGATATCTTCCACTTTACCACACTATTCTGTAAGGGGTCTGATATCTTCCACTTTACCATTCTATTCTGTAAGGGGTCTGATATCTTCCATTTTACCACACTATTCTGTAAGGAGTCTGATATCTTCCACTTTACCACACTATTCTGTAAGGGGTCTGATATCTTCCACATTACCACACTATTCTGTAAGGGGCCCGATATCTTCCACTTTACCATTCTATTCTGTAAGGGGTCTGATATCTTCCACATTACCACACTATTCTGTAAGGGGTCTGATATCTTCCACTTTACCACACTATTCTGTAAGGGGTCTGATATCTTCCACTTTACCACACTATTCTGTAAGGGTTCTGATATCTTCCACTTTACCACACTATTCTGTAAGGGGTCTGATATCTTCCACTTTACTACACTATTCTGTAAGGGGTCTGATATCTTCCACATTACCACACTATTCTGTAAGGGGTCTGATATCTTCCACATTACCACACTATTCTGTAAGGGGTCTGATATCTTCCACTTTACCACACTATTCTGTAAGGGGTCTGATATCTTCCACATTACCACACTATTCTGTAAGGGGTCTGATATCTTCCACATTACCACACTATTCTGTAAGGGGTCTGATATCTTCCACATTACCACACTATTCTGTAAGGGGTCTGATATCTTCCACATTACCACACTATTCTGTAAGGGGTCTGATATCTTCCACCGTCACAAAACAGCCACTCTAAGGTACCCCAGTGTCTGTTGTTGTTTACATTCTTTTCTATTTTTTGCATCATCATCACCATCAGTACCACTATCACCATCACCACCACCACCATCACCAGGTCCTCAGGTTCTGACCTGTCCACCATCACCAGGTCCTCAGGTTCTGACCTGTCCACCATCATCAGGTCCTCAGGTTCTGACCTGTCCACCATCACCAGGTCCTCAGGTTCTGACCTGTCCACCATCATCAGGTCCTCAGGTTCTGACCTGTCCACCATCACCAGGTCCTCAGGTTCTGACCTGTCCACCATCATCAGGTCCTCAGGTTCTGACCTGTCCACCATCACCAGGTCCTCAAGTTCTGACCTGTCCACCATCACCAGGTCCTCAGGTTCTGACCTGTCCACCATCATCAGGTCCTCAGGTTCTGACCTGTCCACCATCATCAGGTCCTCAGGTTCTGACCTGTCCACCATCACCAGGTCCTCAAGTTCTGACCTGTCCACCATCACCAGGTCCTCAGGTTCTGACCTGTCCACCATCACCAGGTCCTCAGGTTCTGACCTGTCCACCATCATCAGGTCCTCAGGTTCTGACCTGTCCACCATCACCAGGTCCTCAGGTTCTGACCTGTCCACCATCATCAGGTCCTCAGGTTCTGACCTGTCCACCATCACCAGGTCCTCAGGTTCTGACCTGTCCACCATCACCAGGTCCTCAGGTTCTGACCTGTCCACCATCACCAGGTCCTCAGGTTCTGACCTGTCCACCATCACCAGGTCCTCAGGTTCTGACCTGTCCACCATCACCAGGTCCTCAGGTTCTGACCTGTCCACCATCACCAGGTCCTCAGGTTCTGACCTGTCCACCATCACCAGGTCCTCAGGTTCTGACCTGTCCACCATCATCAGGTCCTCAGGTTCTGACCTGTCCACCATCACCAGGTCCTCAGGTTCTGACCTGTCCACCATCACCAGGTCCTCAGGTTCTGACCTGTCCACCATCACCAGGTCCTCAGGTTCTGACCTGTCCACCATCACCAGGTCCTCAGGTTCTGACCTGTCCACCATCACCAGGTCCTCAGGTTCTGACCTGTCCACCATCACCAGGTCCTCAGGTTCTGACCTGTCCACCATCATCAGGTCCTCAGGTTCTGACCTGTCCACCATCATCAGGTCCTCAGGTAATCCCCAGTGGTTACGTAAATCACCCGTAAATCTCAGTGTTGTCATCAACGTAAATATTGCCAAGGGTGGGATCAGCGGGAGGTAAATGTAAATGAAATGCTGATCGAATAATGAGGCAGATATTATCGTTATCATATTTATCATTGAATTATTATTATCATTATCATTATTGTCATTATAATTATTATTATTATTATTATTATTATTATTATTATTATTATTATTATTATTATTATTATTATCATTATTATTAATATTATCATTATTATCATTATTAGTATTATAATTATTATTATTATCATTATTATTATCATTTTTATTATTATTATCATTATCATTATTATTATTATTATTATTATTATTATTATTATTATTATTATTATTATTATTATTATTATTATCATTATTATCATTATTATTATTACTATTATCATTATTGTTATTATTATTATTATTATTATTATTATTATTATTATTATTATTATTATTATTATTATTCTATTATTATCATTATTATTATCATCATCATTATCATTATTGTTATCATCACTATTATAGTTATTATTATTATTATCAATCATCAACATTATTTTTATTATTGCTATTATTATCATCATCACCATGATAATGAAATTATGTATGTATATTAAGTATACATATACACACGCACATATACATACCTATACATCTCAACATATACATATATATAGACACACAGGCATATGCATATATACACTCTCAGCTTCAGCCTTCCCACTACCGTCCTTGCCGATCATCATTTCCAAATATCGTGAAGTCATGAACAACAAACGTTTCCTCATTCAACACTGATGTTTCACGTGACCAATTTTCCGGTTCTCATGTGTCCTCACAGCCCTCCTCCTCCACACATCATGTGCCCTCACAGCCCTCCTCCTCCACACATCATGTGCCCTCACAGCCCTCCTCCTCCACACATCATGTGCCCTCACAGCGCTCCTCCTCCACACATCATGTGCCCTCACAGCGCTCCTCCTCCACACATCATGTGCCCTCACAACAGCGCTCCTCCTCCACACATCATGTGCCCTCACAGCCGCCCTCCTCCTCCACACATCATGTGCCCTCACAGCGCTCCTCCTCCACACATCATGTGCCCTCACAGCCCTTCTCCTCCACACATCATGTGCCCTCACAGCCCTTCTCCTCCACACAACACTGAGCTGACGCAACATTCTGGCCAGCGCCTCTTCTGGTGGCGCCAACGCATCATCTGCACAGGATGATAACTGCATTATGGTCTGTGATAACTGCATTATGATCTATGATAACGGCATTATGATCTACGATAACTGCATTATGGTCTGTGATAACTGCATTATGATCTACGATAACTGCATTATGGTCTATGATAACTGAAGTATGATCCATGATAACTGCATTATGATCTATGATAACGGCATTATGTCTACGATAACTGCATTATGGTCTATGATAACTGAAGTATGATCCATGATAACAGAAGTATGATCTATGATAACTGCATTATGGTCTATGATAACTGAAGTATGATCCATGATAACTGCATTATGATCTATGATAACTGTATTATGATCTATGATAACTGCATTATGGTCTATGATAACTGAAGTATGATCCATGATAACTGAAGTATGATCTATGAAAACTGTATTATGGTCTATGATAACTGAAGTATGATCTATGATGACTGAAGTACGATCCTTGATAACTGCATTATGATCTATGATAACTACACTATGATCTATAGTCTTGGGTGTAGCGTTGGAGAGGGTGGATGGAGGACAAGAGTCTGGGTTTATTGTTGGAGAGGCTGGGTCAAGGGTGAGAGTCTGAGTGTAGTGTTGGAGAGACTGAGTCGGGTGTGGGTGTAGCGCTGGAGAGGCTGGGTCAGGTGTAGGAGTAGTGCTGTAGAGGCTGGGTCGGGTGTAGGTGTAATGTTGGAGAAGCTAAATCGGGTGTGTGTGTGTGTGTGTGTGTGTGTAGTGTTGGAGCGGCTGGATCTGGTGTGGTGTAGTGTTGGAGAGGCTGGGTCGGGTGTAAATGTAGTGTTGGAGAGGCCAAGTCCGGTGTAGGTGTAGTGTTCGATAAGCTGGATCGTGTGTGTGTGTAGTGGTGGAGGCAGTGTCTCTCGCACCTTTGAGGTGAAGACTTGAAGGATGGAAGTGGAGAGTAGTTATTGTTGTTGTTGTTGTTGTTGTTGTTGTTGTTGTTGTTGTTGTTGTTGTTGTTGTTGTTATTGTTGTTGTTGTTGTTGTTGTTGTTGTTATCGTTGTTGTTGTTGTTGTTGTTGTTGTTGTTGTTTGCAACATTCTCATTATCTTCACACCTGACACCACCATCACTGTTACACATCCTTCACCACAAATGTCACCCTCCCTCCATCACTGCTTCTCGCTCTCCATCACTAGTGCTCCTCCTCCACTCTCAATGATATCCCTTCTCCATCATTACTGCTCCTTCTACATTTTGCCTCCATCATTGATGCCTTACCTTGCATTACTGCTGCCTCTCCTCTACCACCATCACTGATCCCCTTCTATCACCACTGCCTCTCCTCCACCACCATCACTGACCCCCTTCTATCAACACTGCCTCTCCTCCACCACCATCACTGACCCCCTTCTATCACCACTGCCTCTCCTCCACCACCATCATTGACCCCTTTCTATCACCACTGCCTCTCCTCCACCACCATCACTGATCCCCTTCTATCACCACTGCCTCTCCTCCACCACCATCACTGACCCCCTTCTATCACCACTGCCTCTCCTCCACCACCATCACTGACCCCCTTCTATCACCACTGCCTCTCCTCCACCACCATCACTGACCCCCTTCTATCACCACTGCCTCTCCGTCACTGCTGTCTACCCTCCACTCCTGATGCCTTCCTCCATCACTGTTCTCCCCCACCTCTGTGTTACTTCCTCCCCATCATGTCTACTGCCTCTTCTCCATCAGTGCTCTCCCCTCCCCTCCTTCCTTATTGGTTCTTATCTCCATTACTATTGTCTCTCTCCATCACTGCTGTCTTCCCGTCAATGTTGTCTCTCCCCATCACTGCTGTCTCTCCGATAGTGTTGTCTCCCCATCACTGCTGTCCCCTCCCATCACCACTATCTCTTGCCACAACTGACGTTTCTCCCTGTTCATTTGGTCTGGCCATCACTACTATCTCTCTCCCTCACCCTCTGTCTCGTGTGGTTGACCAAGATGGACAAGATCACAGGACAAGATACATCTCTGATGTTCCTTCCTCCATCACCATTGCTTTCCCTTCATCATCACTTACCCTCCCATCCATCACTGCAGCCTCTCCCTCATCACTGCTATCTCTTTTCCATCATACTGTCTCATACTCCATCACTATAATCTTTCTTTCATCATTTACATTTATTGTCTCTCTTCCATTACTCCTGTCTCTCCTCCATCATTATTTTGTCTCCTCCATCACTGTTGTCTTTCCTCCATCATTACTACGTACCCTTCCATCACTGCTGTCTCTCCTCCATCATTGCTACCTCTCTCTCCATCACTGCCTCGTCTCCTCCATCACAGTTGTCTCTCTTCCATCATTGCCTTGTCTCGCCTCCGTCGCTGTTGTCTCTTTTCTGTCCTTGTTTTATCGCGGCCACCATCAATGGTGCGCACTCCTCCTCCTCCTTCTCCTCCTCCTCCTCCTCCTCGTCCTCCTCCTCGTCCTCCTCCTCCTCTTCCTCCTCCTCCTCCTCCTCCTCCTCCACCTCCTAGTTCATTACTATGGTCTTGTTTGAACCCTTACTGAGGTGGATATATATATATATATATATATATATATATATATATATATATATATGTTACTTTTTTCATTCTACTTTGTCGCTTTCTCCTGCGTTAGCGAGGTAGCGCAAGGAAACAGACGAAAGAATGGCACATACACATATACATACATAAACGCCCACACACGCACATATACATACCTATACATTTCAACGTATACATACATATACATACACAGACATATACCTATATACACATGTACATATTCATACTTGCATATATGTATATCACAATTTTGCGCGTGATCAAGATATTCCTATGAGTCCACGGGGAAAATGAAACACGATAAGTTCCCAAGTGCACTTTCGTGTTATAATCACATCATCAGGGGAGACACAAGAGAGAAATATAAATCAGTTGATATACATCGAAGACACGAAGCTAGGACGCCATTTGGTAAACATGCGATTGTCCAAGACAGACAACGAGCGTTCATAAACTTATCATTTCACAAATTTTATCAACAATAAAGTTATCTAATTTGTATAGACCATCACTAATATTAAGATTATAATTCTTTGTGTATATAATAATAGAAGATTCAATGATATTTCTCCTGGTAATAGAATTAGAGTTAATAGTTTCACTCGAATCGCACCAGAGCTGCATCATCGACGAACAACAACCGACTGCATACTTGCCCCTCTCTCCAAAACTCTTTCATTTACCTCCCTAACAACTCCAACCACAAACAAACTAAACAACCATGGAGACATCACACACCCCTGCCGCAGACCGACATTCACTGGGAACCAATCACTCTTCTCTCTTCCTACTCGTACGCATGCCTTACATCCTTGGTAAAAACTTTTTCACTGATTCTAGCAACTTACCTCCCACACCATACACTCTTAATACTTTCCACAGAGTATCTCTATCAACTCTATCATATGCCAACAAACATCTAATCCACACATCCTCTACCACTTCTGAAACCACACTGCTCTTCCCGATCTGATGCTCTGTACATGCCTTCACCCTCTCAATCAATACCCTCCCGTATAATTTCCCAGGAATAGTCAAGAAACTAATGTCTCCGTAGTTTGAACAATTACCTTTATCTCCTCTACCTTTGTACGTTGGCACTATGCATGCATTCCGTCAATCCCTAGGCATTTCACCTGAATATCTTTACCAACCAATCAAAAACAGTCACCCCCCTTTTTTGATAAATTCCGCTGCAATACCATCCAAACCCACTGCCTTGGCGGATTTCATCTTCCCCAAAGCATTCACTACCTCCTCTCTGTTTACCAAACCATTCTTTCTGAAAGTTATGAAGTTAAAGTAAAACTTCAGTAGGAGTTCATACAATTTCATTTAACATGTGATTTTTCAGTAAATGTGGCACGACATGTTTTGTGGAGACAATCTACCTCATCAGGTGCCAGTACTTAGCAATATTATTTAAATCCGAACATCACACTTCAGTCCCGCCGTCCAGCAACAATCAGTACAGACCACATAACTGTCTGCTTTGTCTGGCCAGAACCGTTGTAAGGGAGAGTGATTGAGGGGGTTCACGTGGCGGGGGTTGACCTGGGTAGCTGGGTGTGTCTTGAACAACTTTTCTTGTTTTCGTGTTTTGTCAATTGTTTTATAATTACTTGATTAAGACTAGGATAAAGCTATTCAATTTGTATATACCTTCAGTAATGTTAATGCTACATTTGTTTGTATATTTGATTATAATAGAAGATTCAGTGATATTTCTCGTGGTACAAGAGTTAGAATTAATAACTGAGATGGCATTACTCCAATCAACACAGTGATCATAATTTTCAACTTGATTAAACAAGGCATTTGATTCTTGTCTTGTACTTGTACTATATTCATGGTGCTTACGTCTAACAGACAGATGATCACCAGTCAGCCCAACATAAAACTTATCACAACTTCTACACGGTACTCTATAGATACATCCAGCAGAACAATTTGGTGAGATCCTGATTAAGATATTCTTTATAGTATCATTGTTGCTGCAGACAACATTTTCATTAAAGGATTTAAACAACATAGGAAGTAGGGTAAAATCATTATTTAAAGGGAGAACTAAAGGGTTCTTGGGGTCAATGGGAGGTTTGGGTTCAACTCTATAAAATGATTTCTTTGCCAACTTAAGGGATTTTATCAATGAAAGATCTAGGGTATTTCAACTTAGATCCAATAGAATATATATTCTCAAACTCATCATCAATAAACTCTGGACTGCAAGTACGTAATGCCCTAAGGAACATAGATTGAAATGATGATAATTTAACTGTCATGTTGAGATGAGTAATAATGGATATATGAGCATACATTGGTAGGTTTTCTGTATATGCTAAACTTAAACTTATTTCCTTGCCTATGGATCATGCAATCTATAATGGTAACATGCCATTATTTTTCATTTTCTATAATAAATTTGATGGAAGGTACTAAATTGTTAAGTAAGGGATGAAATGTTTGTAAATTTTCAATCCTTGACCAAGAACAAAGAACATCATCTACATACCTAAATATCATTGCATTAGAAGGTAAGATATCCTTTAGTAACTTTGTTTCAAAGAATTCCATCTAAAGATTACTTAATACAGGTGAAAGAGGGTTACCCATTGCCATACCAAATTTTCTAGTATAGTATTCCCCATTAAATTGAAATACGGTCTTTTATACACAATTTTATCAATTCAGTAAAAACCAACTTTGAAACAGGTAAATGAATATCATCCAATACATCAATTAGATATTCTAAAAGGTCATCAGCTGGAACTTTTGTGTACAGAGATGAATTATCAAAGCTAACCAGTTTGAAATCAAAATGATTATTGATATCATTAAGCTTGCAAAATTAAGTATATTGTTCACGATATTAGAATTTGATGTTTTATCCATTGATATATGTATAGACTTATCAAGAAACACAAACCAAATTCTCCAGCAAGACCCAGTCAGTAGGCTCCACCACATATACATTGTCAAAATGGTTATGTTCTTTATGAAGCTCACTACTGGGAAATATAGGAAATTATAGCCATATCCGCTGGTCCTGGGGTAGTCATAGCCCCTGGTCCTGGGGTAGTCATAGCCCCTGGTCCTGGGGTAGTCATAGCCCCTGGTCCTGGGGTAGTCTGTATAGCTGGTCCTGGGGTAGTCATAGCCTCTGGTCCTGGGGTAGTCATAGCCTCTGGTCCTGGGGTAGTCTGTATAGCTGGTCCTGGGGTAGTCATAGCCCCTGGTCCTGGGGTAGTCATAGCCTCTGGTCCTGGGGTAGTCATAGCCCCTGGTCCTGGGGTAGTCATAGCCCCTGGTCCTGGGGTAGTCATAGCCCCTGGTCCTGGGGTAGTCATAGCCTCTGGTCCTGGGGTAGTCTGTATAGCTGGTCCTGGGGTAGTCATAGCCTCTGGTCCTGGGGTAGTCTGTATAGCTGGTCCTGGGGTAGTCATAGCCTCTGGTCCTGGGGTAGTCATATCCCCTGGTCCTAGAATAGTCATAGCCCCTGGTCCTGGGGTAGTCATAGCCCCTGGTCCTGGGGTAGTCATAGCCCCTGGTCCTGGGGTAGTCATAGTCCCTGGTCCTGGGGTAGTCTGTATAGCTGGTCCTGGGGTAGTCATAGCCTCTGGTCCTGGGGTAGTCATAGCCTCTGGTCCTGGGGTAGTCATAGCCCCTGGTTCTGGGGTAATCTATACAGCTGGTCCTGGAGTAGTCATAGACCCTGGTCCTGGGGTAGTCATAGCCCCTGGTCCTGGGGTAATCTGTACAGCTGGTCCTGGGGTAGTCATAGCCCCTGGTCCTGGGGTAGTCATAGCCCCTGGTCCTGGGGTAGTCATAGCCCCTGGTCCTGGGTAGTCATAGCCCCTGGTCCTGGGGTAGTCATAGTCTCTGGTCCTGGGGTAGTCATAGCCCCTGGTCCTGGGTAGTCATAGCCCCTGGTCCTGGGGTAGTCATAGCCCCTGGTCCTGGGGTAGTCATAGCCCCTGGTCCTGGGTAGTCATAGCCCCTGGTCCTGGGGTAGTCATAGCCTCTGGTCCTGGGGTAGTCATAGCCTCTGGTCCTGGGGTAGTCATAGCCCCTGGTCCTGGGGTAGTCATAGCCCTTGGTCCTGGGGTAGTCATAGCCCCTGGTCCTGGGTAGTCATAGCCCCTGGTCCTGGGGTAGTCATAGTCCCTGGTCCTGGGTAGTCATAGCCTCTGGTCCTGGGGTAGTCATAGCCCCTGGTCCTGGGTAGTCATAGCCTCTGGTCCTGGGGTAGTCATAGCCCCTGGTCCTGGGGTAGTCATAGTCCCTGGTCCTGGGTAGTCATAGCCCCTGGTCCTAGGATAGTCATAGCCCCTGGTCCTGGGGTAGTCATAGCCTCTGGTCCTGGGGTAGTCATAGCCCCTGGTCCTGGGTAGACATAGCCTCTGGTCCTGGGGTAGTCATAGCCCTTGGTCCTGGGGTAGTCATAGCCCCTGGTCCTGGGGTAGTCATAGTCCCTGGTCCTGGGTAGTCATAGCCTCTGGTCCTGGGGTAGTCATAGCCCCTGGTCCTGGGTAGTCATAGCCCCTGGTCCTACGGTAGGCTGAGTCCTTGATCCTGAGGTGGCATGCGCCCCTGGTTGTGGGGGTAGCCTGGTGCAGGGGTCTAGTATGACTGGCAGGTGGAATGGGGGAAGGGGCTGGTGGTAGTGGGGCTGATAGTCAGGTGGTAGGGATAGTGGGGCTGATGGTCAGGTGGTGGGGGTAGTGGAGCTGATGGTCAGATGGTAGTGATAGTGGGGCTGATGATCAGGTGGTGGGGGTAGTGGAGCTGATGATCAGGTGGTGGGATAGTGGGGCTGATGATCAGGTGGTGGGGATAGTGGGGCTGATGATCAGGTGGTGGGATAGTGGGGCTGATGATCAGGTGGTGGGATAGTGGGGCTGATGATCAGGTGGTGGGGATAGTGGGGCTGATGGTCAGGTGGTGGGGGTAGTGGAGCTGATGGTCAGATGGTAGTGATAGTGGGGCTGATGATCAGGTGGTGGGGGTAGTGGAGCTGATGATCAGGTGGTGGGGATAGTGGGGCTGATGGTCAGGTGATGGGGATAGTGGGGCTGATGGTCAGGTGGTGGGGATAGTGGGGCTGATGGTCAGGTGGTAGTGATAGTGGGGCTGATGGTCAGGTGGTAGTGATAGTGGGGCTGATGGTCAGGTGGTGGGGGTAGTGGAGCTGATGGTCAGATGGTAGTGATAGTGGGGCTGATGGTCAGGTGGTGGGGGTAGTGGAGCTGATGATCAGGTGGTGGGGATAGTGGGGCTGATGGTCAGGTGGTGGGGATAGTGGGGCTGATGGTCAGGTGGTAGTGATAGTGGGGCTGATGGTCAGGTGGTAGTGATAGTGGGGCTGATGGTCAGGTGGTGGGGGTAGTGGGGCTGATGGTCAGGTGGTGGGGGTAGTGGGGCTGATGGTCAGGTGGTGGGAGAAGTGGTGGTTCTCCCTCGTTGACCCAGTACTTGGGTGTGGTCTGTTAGTGGTGGGTTCTCCCTCGTTGACCCAGTACTTGGGTGTGGTCTGTTAGTGGTGGGTTCTCCCTCGTTGACCCAGTACTTGGGTGTGGTCTGTTAGTGGTGGGTTCTCCCTTGTTGACCCAGTACTTGGGTGTGGTCTGTTAGTGGTGGGTACTCCCTCGTTGACCCAGTACTTGGGTGTGGTCTGTTAGTGGTGGGTTCTCCCTCGTTGACCCAGTACTTGGGTGTGGTCTGTTAGTGGTGGGGTTCTCCCTCGTTGACCCAGTACTTGGTGTTGGTCTGTTAGTGGTGGGTTCTCCCCTCGTTGACCCAGTACTTGTGTGTGGTCTGTTAGTGGTGGTTCTCCCTCGTTGACCCAGTACTTGGGTGTGGTCTGTTAGTGGTGGGTTCTCCCTCGTTGACCCAGTACTTGGGTGTGGTCTGGTTAGTGGTGGGTTCTCCCTCGTTGACCCAGTACTTGGGTGTGGTCTGTTTAGTGGTGGGTTCTCCTCGTTGACCCAGTACTTGGGTGTGGTCTGTTTAGTGGTGGGTTCTCCCTCGTTGACCCAGTACTTGGGTGTGGTCTGTTAGTGGTGGGTTTCTCCCTCGTTGACCCAGTACTTGGGTGTGGTCTGTTAGTGGTGGGTTCTCCCTCGTTGACCCAGTACTTGGGTGTGGTTGTTAGTGGTGGGTCTCTCCTCGTTGACCCAGTACTTGGGTTGTGGTCTGTTAGGGTGGTTCTCCCTCGTTGACCCAGTACTTGGGTGTGGTCTGTTAGTGGTGGGTTCTCCCTCGTTGACCCAGTACTTGGGTGTGGTCTGTTAGTGTGGGTTCTCCCTCGTTGACCCAGTACTTGGGTGTGGTCTGTTAGTGGTGGGTTCTCCCTCGTTGACCCAGTACTTGGGTGTGGTCTGTTAGTGGTGGGTTCTCCCTCGTTGACCCAGTACTTGGGTTGTGGTCTGTTAGTGGTGGGTTCTCCCTCGTTGACCCAGTACTTGGGTGTGGTCTGTTAGTGGTGGGTTCTCCCTCGTTGACCCAGTACTTGGGTGTGGTCTGTTAGTGGTGGGTTCTCCCTCGTTGACCCAGTACTTGGGTGTGGTCTGTTAGTGGTGGGTTCTCCCTCGTTGACCCAGTACTTGGGTGTGGTCTGTTAGTGGTGGGTTCTCCCTCGTTGACCCAGTACTTGGGTGTGGTCTGTTAGTGGTGGGTTCTCCCTCGTTGACCCAGTACTTGGGTGTGGTCTGTTAGTGGTGGGTTCTCCCTCGTTGACCCAGTACTTGGGTGTGGTCTGTTAGTGGTGGGTTCTCCCTCGTTGACCCAGTACTTGGGTGTGGTCTGTTAGTGGTGGGTTCTCCCTCGTTGACCCAGTACTTGGGTGTGGTCTGTTAGTGGTGGGTTCTCCCTCGTTGACCCAGTACTTGGGTGTGGTCTGTTAGTGGTGGGTTCTCCCTCGTTGACCCAGTACTTGGGTGTGGTCTGTTAGTGGTGGGTTCTCCCTCGTTGACCCAGTACTTGGGTGTGGTCTGTTAGTGGTGGGTTCTCCCTCGTTGACCCAGTACTTGGGTGTGGTCTGTTAGTGGTGGGTTCTCCCTCGTTGACCCAGTACTTGGGTGTGGTCTGTTAGTGGTGGGTTCTCCCTCGTTGACCCAGTACTTGGGTGTGGTCTGTTAGTGGTGGGTTCTCCCTCGTTGACCCAGTACTTGGGTGTGGTCTGTTAGTGGTGGGTTCTCCCTCGTTGACCCAGTACTTGGGTGTGGTCTGTTAGTGGTGGGTTCTCCCTCGTTGACCCAGTACTTGGGTGTGGTCTGTTAGTGGTGGGTTCTCCCTCGTTGACCCAGTACTTGGGTGTGGTCTGTTAGTGGTGGGTTCTCCCTCGTTGACCCAGTACTTGGGTGTGGTCTGTTAGTGGTGGGTTCTCCCTCGTTGACCCAGTACTTGGGTGTGGTCTGTTAGTGGTGGGTTCTCCCTCGTTGACCCAGTACTTGGCTGTGGTCTGTTAGTGGTGGGTTCTCCCTCGTTGACCCAGTACTTGGGTGTGGTCTGTTAGTGGTGGGTTCTCCCTCGTTGACCCAGTACTTGGGTGTGGTCTGTTAGTGGAGGGTTCTCCCTCGTTGACCCAGTACTTGGGTGTGGTCTGTTAGTGGAGGGTTCTCCCTCGTTGACCCAGTACTTGGGTGTGGTCTGTTAGTGGAGGGTTCTCCCTCGTTGACCCAGTACTTGGTTGTGGTCTGTTAGTGGTGGGTTCTCCCTCGTTGACCCAGTACTTGGTTGTGGTCTGTTAGTGGTGGGTTCTCCCTCGTTGACCCAGTACTTGGTTGTGGTCTGTTAGTGGTGGGTTCTCCCTCGTTGACCCAGTACTTGGGTGTGGTCTGTTAGTGGAGGGTTCTCCCTCGTTGACCCAGTACTTGGGTGTACTCTGTTAGTGGTGGGTTCTCCCTCGTTGACCCAGTACTTGGGTGTGGTCTGTTAGTGGTGGGTTCTCCTTCGTTGACCCAGTACTTGGGTGTGGTCTGTTAGTGGTGGGTTCTCCCTCGTTGATCCAGTACTTGGGTGTGGTCTGTTAGTGGTGGGTTCTCCCTCGTTGACCCAGTACTTGGGTGTGGTCTTATCGTGAGGTGTGTGACACCTGGTTGGCAGCATGGTCTTATGTTCTCATACAGTGACGTTATTTAATGGTCTATTGTGTTTGTTTATAAACTGCTGGTGGTATTCTGGTCTTGGCTGGCGTGACCTGGTGGGCGCAATGTGGTCTGTTGCCGGTGTGGTCTATTGCCGGTGTGGTATGATTGGTGGGGTCTTGGCGTATTCTTCTGTTGGTCTGGCGTCGTCTTGTGGCCAACGTGCACAGCGGATGGCAAGTACTGGCGTGATATCAGGGCTGGTCTAGTGGCCTGGCCTTCTCCCTCTCGACCAGCTGGCTGGCAAGCTCCCCAGCCCACCACATCAGGGTGGGTGGGGGAGTGACAATATCGTACACCATGTCAACGCCACAGAAATGCTCGTCCTCCGACGTGTTTTACATCTTATTGCATACGCATTAGGCCCGGTACAATGACGTATTGTAATCAGGTGTGGTTTAAAATATCCATTTGTCATCCAGGAAGATTAATATGATCTATTTATAGCCTGCATTATAAAGGTGAAGATTTGTTGACATGAACGTAGAGTGTAAGTGCTATTGGGAAATACCTGTTTATGTTGTAGCTGTGTTATGGCAGAGTGGGGCTGTGTTGTGGTGGAGTGGAACTGTGTTGGGGTAGAGTGAGCCTGTGTCATGGCAGAGTAGGACTGTGTTGCTGTGGGGTGGGCCTGTGTTGTGACAGAGTGGGACTGTGTTGTGGTAGAGTGGGCCTGTGTTATGGTAGAGTAGGACTGTGTTGCTATGGACTGGGCTTGTGTTGTGACAG
>NC_092225.1:47356978-47359478 GCF_036320965.1 Panulirus ornatus | reverse complement strand
CAGCGGATGGAACCATGGAAGCGGAAGTGGATCATAGGGTGGGGGAGGGGGCGAAAATTTTGGGAGCCTTGAAAAATGTGTGGAAGTCGAGAACATTATCTCGGAAAGCAAAAATGGGTATGTTTGAGGGAATAGTGGTTCCAACAATGTTGTATGGTTGCGAGGCGTGGGCTATGGATAGAGATGTGCGCAGGAGGATGGATGTGCTGGAAATGAGATGTTTGAGGACAATGTGTAGTGTGAGGTGGTTTGATCGAGTAAGTAACGTAAGGGTAAGAGAGATGTGTGGAAATAAAAAGAGCGTGGTTGAGAGAGCAGAAGAGGGTGTTTTGAAATGGTTTGGGCACATGGAGAGAATGAGTGAGGAGAGATTGACCAAGAGGATATATGTGTCGGAGGTGGAGGGAACGAGGAGAAGAGGGAGACCAAATTGGAGGTGGAAAGATGGAGTGAAAAAGATTTTGTGTGATCGGGGCCTGAACATGCAGGAGGGTGAAAGGAGGGCAAGAAATAGAGTGAATTGGAGTCATGTGGTATACAGGGGTTGACGTGCTGTCAGTGGATTGAAGCAAGGCATGTGAAGCGTCTGGGGTAAACCATGGAAAGCTGTGTAGGTATGTATATGTGCGTGTGTGGACGTGTGTATGTACATGTGTATGGGGGGGGGGGTTGGGCCATTTCTTTCGTCTGTTTCCTTGCGCTACCTCGCAAACGCGGGAGACAGCGACAAAAAAAAAAAAAAAGAAAAAAAAAAAAATATATATATATATATATATAGATATATATTTTATTTTATTATTTTGCTTTGTCGCTGTCTCCCGCGTTTGCGAGGTAGCGCAAGGAAACAGACGAAAGAAATGGCCCAACCCACCCCCTACACATGTATATACATACACGTCCACACACGCAAATATGCATACCCATACATCTCAATGTACACGTATATATACACACACAGACATATACATATATACACATGCACACAATTCACACTGTCTGCCTTTATTTATTCCCATCGCCATCTCGCCTTACATGGAATAACATCCCCCTCCCCCCTCATGTGTGCGAGGTAGCGCTAGGAGAACACAACAAAGGCCCCATTCGTTCACACTCAGTCTCTAGCTGTCATGCAATAATGCCTGTAACCACAGCTCCCTTTCCACATCCAGGCCCCACAGAACTTTCCATGCTTTACCCCAGACGCTTCACATGCCCTGATTCAATCCATTGGCAGCACGTCGACCCCAGTATACCACATCGATCCAATTCACTCTATTCCTTGCCCGCCTTTCACCCTCCTGCATGTTCAGGCCCCGATCACTCAAAATCTTTTTCACTCCATCTTTCCACCTCCAATTCGGTCTCCCACTTCTCCTCGTTCCCTCCACCTCCGATACATATCCTCTTGGTCAATCTTTCCTCACTCATTCTCTCTATGTGCCCAAACCATTTCAAAACACCCTCTCCTGCTCTCTCAACCACGCTCTTTTTATTTCCACACATCTCTCCTACCCTTACATTACTTACTCGATCAAACCACCTCACACCACACATTGTCCTCAAGTATCTCATTTCCAGCACATCCACCCTCCTGCGCACAACTCTGTCCATAGCCCACGCCTCGCAACCATACAACATTGTTGGAACCACTATTCCTTCAAACATACCCATTTTTGCTTTCGGAGATAATGCTCTCGACTTTCACACATTCTTCAAGGCTCCCAGGATTTTCGCCCCCTCCCCCACCCTATGATTCACTTCCGCTTCCATGGTTCCATCCGCTGCCAGATCCACTCCAAGACATCTAAAACACTTTACTTCCTCCAGATTTTCTCCATTCAAACTTACCTCCCAATTGACTTGACCCTCAACCCTACTGTACTTAATAACCTTGCTCTTATTCACATTTACTCTTAACTTTCTTCTTTCACACACTTTACCAAACTCAGTCACCAGCTTCTGCAGTTTCTCACATGAATCAGCCACTAGCACTGTATCATCAGCGAACAACAACTTACTCACTTCCCAAGCTCTCTCATCCCCAACAGACTTCACACTTGCCCCTCTTTCCAAAACTCTTGCATTCACCTCCCTAACAACCCCATCCATAAACAAATTAAACAACCATGGAGACATCACACACCCCTGCCGCAAACCTACATTCACTGAGAACCAATCACTTTCCTCACTTCCTACACGTACACATGCCTTACATCCTCGATAAAAACTTTTCACTGCATCTGACAACTTGCCTCCCACACCATATATTCTTAATACCTTCCACAGAGCATCTCTATCAACTCTATCATATGCCTTCTCCAGATCCATAAATGCTACATACAAATCCATTTGCTTTTCTAAGTATTTCTAACATACATTCTTCAAAGCAAACACCTGATCCACACATCCTCTACCACTTCTGAAACCACACTGCTCTTCCCCAATCTGATGCTCTGTACATGCCTTCACCCTCTCAATCAATACCCTCCCATATAATTTA
>NC_092225.1:47324478-47351978 GCF_036320965.1 Panulirus ornatus | reverse complement strand
CCATACTCGTACAATACATGCATATACATATACTTATCAACATATACATATATACATACTTATGCGTACATACACATGCATATACACAGACATACACATATACATATGTACATATCCACACTTGCTTGCCTTTAATCCATTCTCGGCGCCACCCTTCCCCACGGGAAACAGCATCGCTATCTCCTGCTTCAGCGAGGTGGCGCCAGAAAAACAGACAAAAAAGGCCACATTCGTTCACACTTAGTCTCTAGCTGTCATGTGTAATGCACCGAAACCGCAGCTCCCTTTCCACATCCAGATCCCACAGACCTTTCCATGGTTTATCCCAGACGTTTCACATGCCCTGGTTCAGTCCATTAACAGCACGTCAACCCCGGTATACCACATCGTTTCAATTCACTCTATTTCTTGCACGCCCCTCACCCTCCTGCATGTTCAGGTCCCGATCACTCATTCCTTTTCACTCCATCCTTCCACCTCCAATTTGTTCTTTTGCTTATTGTTTCCTTCTCTGACACATATATCCTCTTTGTCAACTTTTCTTTGCTCATTCTCTCCATATGTCCAAACCACTTCAACACACCCTCTTCTGCTCTCTCAACCACACTCTTCTTATTACCACACATCTCTCTTACCCTTTCATTACTTACTCGATCAAACCACCTCACACCACATGTCCTCAAACATCTCATTTCCAACACATCCATCTCCTACGCACAACCCTATCTTCAGCCCAGGCCTAGCAGCCATATAACATTGTTGGAACTGCTATTTATTCAAATATACCCATTTTTGCTCTGTGACAACGTTCTCTCCTTCCACACATTAGTCATCGCATCCATAACCTTCGCCCCTTCCCCCACCCTGTGACTCACTTCCGCTTCCATGGTTCCATCCGCTGCCAAATCCAGTTTCAGATATCTAAAACACTTCACTTCCTTCAACCTTTCTCCATTCAAACTTACTTCCCAGTTAACTTGTCCCTCAACCCTGCTGAACCTACAAACCTTGCTCTTATTCACATTTACCCTCAACTTTCTCCTTTCACACACTTTTCCAAACTGTCGCCAACTTCTGCTGCTTCTCACTTGAAGGAACAACCAGTGCTGTATCATCGGCGAACAACTGACTCACTTCCCAGGCCCTCTCATCCCCAACAGACTGCATACTCGCCCCTCTCTTCAAAACTCTTGCATTTACCTTCCTAACCATCCCATCCATAAACAAATTAAACAACCATGGGGACATCAAACACCCCTGCCGCAAACCGACCTTCACTGGAACCAGTCACTCTCTTCTCTTACTCTTACACATGCCTTACATCCTTGATAAAAACTCTTCACTGCTTCTGGCAACTTACCTCCCACACTATTACTCTTAAGACCTTCCACAAAGCATCTTTATCAACCCTATTATATGCCTTCTCCAGATCCATAAATGCCATATACAAATCCATCTGTTTTCTAAATATTTCTCCCACACATTCTTCAAAGCAATACACCTCCCGAATCTGATGTTCTGTAAATGCATTCACCTCTCAATCAATACCCGTCCAATACAATTTTCCAGGAATACTCAACAAACGTATGCCTCTGTAGTATATCCCCTTTGCCTTTGTACAATGGGACCATGTATACTTTCCGCCTATCCTCAGGCATCTCACTATGATCCATACAGAAAATGAACATCCTTATCAACCAATCAGCAACACAGTCACTCCCTTTCTTAACCGCAAACCTGCCGCCTTGCTGATTAATCTTCTGCAAAGCTTTCACTACCTCTTCTCTGTTGACCAAACCATTCTCCCTGACCCTCTCACTTCGCACAGTACCTCGATCAAAACATCCTATGTCTGCCGCTCTGTCATCAAACACATTCAACAAACCTTGAAAATACTCACTCCATCTTCTCACTTTATCACTACCTGTTGGTCCAATCTTGCGGCCACGTACATACTGTGGCCTCTCATATTGGTCCAGTCCTCTGGCCAGGTCCATACTGTGACCTCTCATGTTGGTCCAGTCTTGTGGCCAGTTCAATACTGTGGCCTCTCATGTTGGTCCAGTCTTGTGGCCAGGTCTATACTGTGGCCTCTCATGTTGGTCCAGCTTCGTGGCCAGGTCTATACTGTGGACTCTTATGTTGGTCCAGCCTCGTGGCCAGGTCTATACTGTGGACTCTTATGTTGGTCCAGCCTCGTGGCCAGGTCTATACTGTAACCTCTCATGTTGGTCCATTCCAGTGGCCAGGTTCATACTGTGGCCTCTACGTATAAGAACGCCCCTTACACTCCCCTGAGGCGGCCACTGGTACCTGCGCCCATCAGGACGCCCCTACCCGGGCCATAGACGGTGGGTGGAGAGTGTGAGGGCGGGGTGGCGCGGGGCGGGCCATGTAGCGCCCCATGAAGCCGTGTGGGGAGGTGTCCCGGTCCCCCTAGGACTACCCATCCATCTCCCCGGCGGCGTCCCGGTCCCACCAGGACCGCCCATCCATCTCCCCAGTCCAGTTGTCGCCCCATTAGGGACTCTCACGCACTCCCAGGCCTTGTGAATGACCCCTCCTAATGAAGCCTGTTCTCCCCGCTGGGGTCCTGGTGCTGCTGCTGGGGGCCTAGTGCTGCTGCTGGAGTCCTGGTGCTGCTGTTTGGGTCCTGCTGCTGCTGCTGCTGCTGGAGTCCTGGTGCTGCTTCTGAGGACCTGGTGCGGCTGATGGGGTCCTGGTGCTGCTGCTGGGGGCGTGGTGCTGCTGCTGCTGGGAGCCCAGTGGTGGTGGTGCTGCTGGGGGCCTGGTGCTGCTGCTGGGAGCCTGGTTGGTGCTGCTTTTGGGGACCTGCTGCTGCTGCTGCTGCAGGGATCCTGGTGCTGCTGCCGGGAATCCAGTGCTGCTGCTGGGGGCCTAGTCCTGCTGTTGGGGTCCTGGTACTGCTGTTGGGGACCTGGTGCTGCTGCTGTAGGGGTCCTGGTACTGCTGCTGTAGGGGTCCTGGTACTGCTACTGGGGACCTGGTGCTGCTGGTGGGGTCCTGGTGCTGCTGGTGGGGTCCTGGTGCTGCTGGTGGGGTCCTGGTGCTGCTACTGGGGGCCTGGTGCTGCTACTGGGGGCCTGGTGCTGCTGCTGGGGGCCTGGTGCTGCTACTGGGGGCCTGGTGCTGCTACTGGGGGCCTGGTGCTGCTGCTGGGGGCCTGGTGCTGCTACTGGGAGCAATGTGCTGCAGCTGGGGTCCTGGTGCTGCTGCTGGGGTTCTGGTGTTGCTCCTAGTGTCCGGGTGCTGCTACTGGGGGCCTGCTGCTGTTGCTCGGGGCCTGGTGCTGCTGCTGGGTTCCTGGTGGTGCTGTTGGGACCTGGTGGTGCTGTTGGGGACCTGGTGGTGCTGCTGGGGACCTGGTGCTGCTGCTGGGGGTCTGGTGCTGCTGCTCGGGATCTGGCGCTGCTGCTCGGGACCTGGTGCTGCTGCTGGGGTTCTGGTGCTGCTGCTGTGGTCCTGGTGCTGCTGCTGGGGACCTGGTGTTGCTGCTGGGGACGTAGTGCTACTTCTGGGCTCCTGGTGCTGCTACTGGGGCCTGGTGCTGCAACTGGGGGCCTGGTGTTGCTACTAGGGTCCGGCTGCTGCTACTGGGGGCCTGGTGCTGTTGCTCGGGGCCTGGTGCTGTTGCTCGGGGCCTGGTGTTGCTGCTGGGGGGTCTGTTGCTGCTGCTATGGTCCTGGTGGTGCTGCTGGGGTCCTGGTGTTGCTGCTTGGGGCCTGGTGCTGCAACTGGGGGCCTGGTGTTGCTACTAGGGTCCGGCTGCCGCTACCGGGGGCCTGGTAGTGCTGCGGGGGGCCTGGTGTTGCTGCTGGGGGCCTGGTGTTGCTGCTGGGTCCAGGTGGTGCTGCTAGAGGCCTGGTGCTATTACTGGGGACTTGGTGTTGCTGCCGGTGTCCTGGTGGTGCTGCTGGGGGCCTGGTGGTGCTGCTGGGGGCCTGGTGGTGCTGCTGGGGGCCTGGTGGTGCTGCTGGTGTCCTGGTGTTGCTGCTGTTTCATGACGCCTGTGAGGGGCTGGCTAAAGCTTTACATTACCTCTGACGTCGCTACCAGCTGTTTCTGCTGGCATCCTTGTTGTTGTTACAGCTGCTGAACAGCTGTGTCTGCTGTGTACGTGTAACAGCTGTTGTTGTGCTAAACAGCTGTGTCTGCTCTGTGTGTAACAGCTGATGTCTGTGCTTGACGGTTGTGTCTTCTGTGTGTGTAACAGCTGCTGTCTGTGCTGTACGGCTGTGTCTGCTGTTTGTGTAAGAGCCTGCCGTTGCTGTCCCCTCGTAGCTGCCACAGGTATAGATAGCTGTGCCCCTGTATCTGCCACAGCTATAGACAGCTGCCCCATGTAGCTGCCATTGCTATTGATACATGCCTCTTGTAGCTGCCACAGCTATAGATAACTATGCTCTTGTAATGGTCAGAGTTATAGATAGCTGTGCTCCTGTAGCTGCAACAGCTATAGATAGCTGACCCTTGTAACTGCCAGAGTTATGAATATTCTCGATATGGTCATTGATATTTGATGGATCACGATGAACCATTTTCGTCTTATGAGAGAGAGAGACATTCTCTGTTCCTGCTGTTGTCTCTTCACATGTCTCATATAATCAGCCTGAGTGATGTTATATAGGTACACTAGGTACTATACCATCGGTAAATGGTTAGTAGTCCACCCGTTTGTCTTATATATATATATATATATATATATATATATATATATATATATATATACATACGAATAAAGTGCATATGAACGCGCACCTTCATAGAATATACAAAGCTCCATCAGCCAGGATCGAACCTGGGACCCCTTGTGCAAGAGGCAGGCATGCTAACCGCTAGGCTTAGAGACTGTATAATAGGAAACAACTATTCGAAATACTAAGTACTCGAATACCCTTCGTCTCACTATGGTGAGCAACGGGGTCTATCGGTTGTTTCCGAACAGAACACATAGCCAGCTGATAGCGTTTTACCGAACCTGACTGTACAACGCGGAGTTATATGAATACGAATAAAGTGTATATGAACGCGTACCTTCATAGAATATACAAAGCTCCATCAGCCAGGATCTAACCTGGGACCCCTTGTGCAAGAGGCAGGCATGCTAACCGCTAGGCTAAGGGACTGTCCCAGGTTCGATCCTGGCTGATGGAGCTTTGTATGATATATATATGTATATATATATATATATATATATATATATATATATATATATATATATATATATATATATATATATATATATTACTAACATCATTTTAACACAGATACTGGAAATATCGTGTGGGTAGGTATAAGCTGCAGGAATGTATTACTGAGAGGAACTTGGGGAAGAACATTGCTCTTAATCTGCTGCAACTCCACGTGGGAGAAGAGTACAGGAGATGAACTGTCTGCTGACTGATGTAATGATCACGGTCGAGTACATGGATGAGGAAATGTTCAGTAAACTATCTACGTTCTCTGTGTGGCCAACACTAGAATATGATTCTCAGGCTCGGTCACAGCACATAGAGAACTAATAGAGAAGCTCCAGACGAGGGCAACAAAGAACCAAGAGCTGAGTTACAGTGAGGTGTGAGAGGCCATGAATTGTCCACCACAAAGGAGAGAAAAATATGTGGAGACTTGATCACAAACTTCACGTTTTGAAACCAGTCTGATTACTTCAGCATCGAACCAGTGGTCATTATATTAATCTAAGCAAGAGAATTGAGGAAATGTCAAGTCCTATCATTATAGTATAAGAGTAGAGTCCTCTTATCATAGTATAATAGTAGTGTCCTATCAATATAGTATAATAGTAGTGTCCTATCATCATAGTATAAGAGTAGAGTCCCATCATCATAGTATGAGAGTAGAGTCCCATCATCATAGTATGAGAGTAGAGTCCCATCATCATAGTATGAGAGTAGAGTCCTATCATCATAGTATAAGAGTAGAGTCCCATCATCATAGTATGAGAGTAGTGTCCTATCATCATAGTATGAGAGTAGAGTCCCATCATCATAGTATGAGAGTAGAGTCCTATCATCATAGTATGAGAGTAGAGTCCTATCATCATAGTATAAGAGTAGAGTCCCATCATCATAGTATGAGAGTAGAGTCCTATCATCATAGTATGAGAGTAGAGTCTCATCATCATAGTATGAGAGTAGTGTCCTATCATCATAGTATGAGAGTAGAGTCGTATCATCATAGTATGAGAGTAGAGTCCTATCATCATAGTATGAGAGTAGAGTCCTATCATCATAGTATGAGAGTAGAGTCCTATCATCATAGTATGAGAGTAGAGTCCTATCATCATAGTATGAGAGTAGTAGAAGACTGGAATTAACTGAATGATGAAATTATGAATGTGAGCATAAGATCAAAATGTGTCCGATAGAAGACTAGGTTCATGAGATGGGTCCTAACGAGCGGAGAATCCCCTCCCCGTGCAGTACAAATACGTCATTGCTTACACACGCTACTCATTTTCGTTATCTTTACACTGTCTCCCTCTTCACTGTTTCCCTCTAGACTGTCTCCGTTTATTTTCATCTGTTCTTGTTCCCTATTCTGTCGGTTTGTTTCCTGTGCCAGCCTCATCTTATCTCCCCTTCCTCTGCCCATTTCTCCTCCACTAATAGGCAGAGGGACAGTGACATGGCAAATGGACTTGAGTGTTGACAAATGCAAAGTCAACAGAGAAGCGAGAAAAACATTGATTACCGACATGAGGTGTTTGATAAAAGTCAGTATTTGTAGTGTATGAAGTAAATGTCCGTAGAGCAATGATCAATAATAACCTACAACAAGCAGAGCAATTACTAACTGCATGTGATGAAGAACTAGGGTGTTAGGCCTCATAATTAGAAAGATAAACCATGAAAAGATCATAATAGTTATTTTACCCAGCGCCCTAGTCAAACTTCAATTTAGATTATGCCACAGAGGTTGACGAAGGACTTTGAAAAACTATAATGCACACAGAAAAAAGCAAAAGATACATTCCGTCGCTTAGGCAATGAATTTTATGAAAAAGACACAAAGGTCGAAAATAATTATCCCTTGAAAAGTGTAGCCTGCGAGAAAATCTAATTGAACTGTATGTTTCAATGTTAAATAATTTTGACAACATGCCATAAGACAGTAAGCAAAGTTATGGTTACTATCGATGAGAAAATTAAGGAAAGATGTGGTGCTAAAGATGATAAAGAATAGGTGTGGTTACCGGCAAGGAAGATAAAAGGAATAAAAGATGTGGTAATAAAGGTGATAAAAGTTAGGAAAGATGTGGTACTAAAGACGATAAAAGTAAGGAAAGATGTAGTACTAAAGATGATAAAAGTAAGGAAAGATGTAGTACTAAAGATGATAAAAGTAAGGAAAGATGTAGTACTAAAGATGATAAAAGTTAGGAAAGATGTGGTACTAAAGATGATAAAAGTAAGGAAAGATGTAGTACTAAAGATGATAAAAGTAAGGAAAGATGTAGTACTAAAGATGATAAAAGTTAGGAAAGATGTGGTACTAAAGACGATAAAAGTAAGGAAAGATGTAGTACTAAAGATGATAAAAGTAAGGAAAGATGTAGTACTAAAGATGATAAAAGTAAGGAAAGATGTAGTACTAAAGATGATAAAAGTAAGGAAAGATGTAGTACTAAAGACGATAAAAGTAAGGAAAGATGTAGTACTAAAGATGATAAAAAAGGAAAGATATGGTACTAAAGAGAATAAAAGTAAGGAAAGATGTGATACTAAAGATAATAAGATTAAGGAAAGATGTATTCAAGATGATAAGATTAAGGAAATATGTGGTACTAAAGATAATAAGATTAAGGAAAGATGTACTAAAGATGATAAAAGTAAGGAAAGATGTGGCACTAAAGATGATAAGATTAAGAAAATATGTGGTACTAAAGAAGATAAGATTAAGGAAATATGTGGTACTAAAGATGATAAAATTAAGGAAAGATGTGGTACTAAAGATAATAAGATTAAGGAAAGATGTGGTACTAAAGATAATAAGATTAAGGAAAGATGTGGTACTAAAGATGATAAAAGTAAGGAAAGATGTGGTACTAAAGATAATAAGATTAAGGAAAGATGTGGTACTAAAGACGATAAAAGTAAGGAAAGATGTGGTACTAATGATGGTAAAAGTAAGGAAAGATGTGGTACTAAAGATAATAAGATTAAGGAAAGATGTGGTACTAAAGATGATAAAATTAAGGAAAGATGTGGTACTAAAGATGATAAAAGTAAGGAAAGATGTGGTACTAAAGATGATAAAAGTAAGGAAAGATGTGGTACTAAAGATAATAAGATTAAGGAAAGATGTGGTACTAAAGATGATAAAATTAAAGAAAGATGTGGTACTAAAGATGATAAAAGTAAGGAAAGATGTAGTACTAAAGACGATAAAAGTAAGGAAAGATGTGGTACTAAAGATGATAAAAGTAAGGAAAGATGTGGTACTAAAGATAATAAGATTAAGGAAAGATGTGGTACTAAAGATGATAAAATTAAAGAAAGATGTAGTACTAAAGATGATAAAAGTAAGGAAAGATGTAGTACTAAAGACGATAAAAGTAAGGAAAGATGTGGTACTAAAGATGATAAAAGTAAGGAAAGATGTGGTACTAAAGATAATAAGATTAAGGAAAGATGTACTAAAGATGATCAGATTAAGAATATGTGGTACAAAAGAGGATAAAAGTAAGGAAAGATGTGTACTAAAGATAATAAATAAGGAAAAGATGTAACTAAAATGATAAAATATGAAAGAAGTGGTACTAAAAGATGATAAGATTAAGGAAATATGTGGTTACTAAAGAGATAAAGGAAGGAAAGATGTGATACTAAAGATAATAAGATTAAGGGAAAGATGTACTAAAGTGATAAAATTAAGGAAAAAGATGAGTCCTAAAGATAATTAAGATTAAGGAAAAGAGTGGTACTAAAGATGATAAGATTAAGGAAATATGTGGTACTAAAGACGATAAAAGTAAGGAAAGATGTGGTACTAAAGATGATAAGATTAAGGAAATATGTGGTACTAAAGAAAATATAAGTAATGAAAGATGTTTATATGAGATGAGTTTACATGAGAAAGACAGACAACAGTAGGCTTGATTGGTTAACGACTGGGTTGTCTTGTAAAAGGAAAATGTATTTTTAACTTGACAAAAAAATGTAATTTCACTCAGAAGTTTTTCAAACTCTCACCGACTCTCTGTTTCTGCACACTAGCCTTCTACTATCCCTGTTACGGCTGTCATTTATACATTTCATTTCTGGCATTTTTATCGGAGTTTACCTCAATATATGATATATTCATGTTAATGACTTTTGAAAGTATTTATACTCATAGCACTCACTACGTCTGACGGTAATTTTTCTCAGTGCTCAGCACACCTACAGGAAGAGAAGACATTTCCCACGTCCGTGCTATATCTTTTAGTTTTGAGTTTTATTCCATTTGTCCAGGTAACCGTATTTCATTCTATTTCGAAAAGATAGTTTGTGGTTTACGTTATCGAACTTGTTCAGAATTTTGAAGACTTGGATTGAGTCGCCGCGAAGTCTACGATCTTTTCAAAGGAGAAGAGATCAAATCGCTTAAGCCTTTCTTCGTATGCCAGATTTCTAAGGGATGGGATTAATTTTGTCGCGCGTCTTTGTACTTGCTCTAATTTTTCCTGGTCTTTCTTATAGTTTGGGGACTAAAACCGGATTGCATATTCAAGGTGTGGTCTTACTAGAAAATTATAAAGTGTGAGAATTGTTTCTAATGTCTTGTAATCTATGTTCCTGGCTATGAAACCTAGCATTTGGTTGCCTTTTTCACTTGCTGCTTGACTCTGTTTAGTGTATTTCAGATTGTTGCTTGTGGCAACTCCAAGGTCCTTTACTTCATTTACTTAAGTTAGAGAGTTTCTGAATAGTTTGTAGTCATAACGTATATTCTTGTCTCCAAAGTGCATAACTTTATACTTGTCTACATTAAACTTCATTTGCCATGTGTCTGACCACTCTGCTAGTAAGTTAAGATCTCTTTGAATCATTTCGCAGTCCCGTATGTTTACATCTCTACCTCCGAGATTATTGTCGTCAGCAAACTTGGTGATCTTAGATATGAGACCGAGTTTTAGGCCATCAATGTATATCATGAAAAAAATGGGCGTAGGACCGACCCTTGTGACACACCATTCATTACGTCTAGCCAATCTGAGGCTTCGCTGTTTAATACAACACGCTGCTTTCTTCCGGTAAGCCAGTCTCTGATCCATGTACAGTTCTTCACCGATTCCGTGTGCTTTGAGTTTATGTAAAAGTCTCTTGTGAGATACTTTATAGAAAGCCTTTTGGAAATCTAGATATGCTACAACAGACGGTAACTTTTTCGTCCCAGTTCTGATAACATAACATTAAGAAATTCTAGCAAGTTTGTCAGGCAGGAATTACTATCAGAGAAACCGTGTTAGTTGTCCGATATAATTTTGTGTTCATCTGAAAACGTGAAAATTTTATCTCGCATTAGTATTTTCCATCATTTTACCTAACACTGACGTAAGGCTAATTGGGCGGTAGTTCACGCCACACGTTTGGTCTCTTTATTTATATATAGGAGTAACATTTGCTAGTGTCCAGTCAGTGGGCACCTGACCATCTGATAGAGATTTGTTGAACATTTTTGTTATGGGGTATAATATCAAGTGTCTCTTGACCTCATTTATAAATCTTGGAGATAAGTTATCTGGGCCGTTGGAATTGTTAGGATTTAATTGGTCCAGGTATTTAAGTACTTCAGAGTTCTTTATTTCTCTAACCTTCAACTCTTCTTCATCAGACCCTTGAAACATTTTCATTGGTTGCGGTATTCGAGATGTTTCTTGAATTGTGAATACAAAGTTAGTATGGTAACCATTTCTTGTCGTCAGTAGTTCGTTTCGTAATGTTCCAATTCCTTCTTTTACTGTCTTTCTTTGTCATATACATTTGAAGAATTCCATAGGATTATTCTCAACTTTCAAGGAAATTCTTTTTTCTTCGTCGCGTTTACTCTGTCTTATGACCTTCTTACACTCTCTCTGGATTGTGATTAATTCCCGGTGATTTTCATCGGTTCACATTGATTGAAATTTCTTATGTGTTTTCTTCTCTTGGCAAATTAGTCCTTCTATTCTCCTAGTCATCCATGATGAAAAAATTTTGAAATACTACAAGTTCTCTTCGTAATTCGTGGAATGTTTTTCTTCAATTCTGAGTAGTGTGTTTTTAAAATCATTCCATATTTCCTCTACTGTGTGAAAATCAAGAAGTTTTGTCCAACTGGTACTGCGAATTTTGTGTCTAATGTTTTCAAAATTTGCTCGTTTGTAATCTGGGATCGAGTTTGTTGTCATTTGTTTCATAATCTAAATCTATCTCTAATCTAATCAAACTGTGATCGCTGTTTGACAAACTCTTTCCTACTTCGCAAGAGTTGATTAAGTTTGTGTCACTGGTGAGGATAAGATCAAGAATGTTTTCACCTCCAGTTAGTTTTTTAATTAACTGTTCTAGAAAAGTGTCTTCAATCAGTTCCGTTAGTCTCGTTCCCTCTCGGTCACCTGTTAACGTTTTCCAGTTTATGTTTGGACTGTTGAAGTCTCTTACTACTATAACCTCTTTACTGTTTACTGTAATTTTTCATGTCATTGTATAGTATCTTATTGTCGTCTTCTTTTTGCTTAAGAGGTTTGGAAATAACGCTGAGACGTAGTTTACCTTTGAACATGCCGGTAATATCAATATAGAGAGAGTCATAAGTGTGTGTGTGTCTACTTTAGTTATCTTGATAGCACTTAGATTATCATCAACGTAGATTAGAACTCCGCCACCTACCCTGTGTAAGCGATCTTTCGTAAATAGTTTGTATCCGGATATTGATAATTCTGCGATTAAGTGTTTATCTTCAGAGTTTACTCAGGTTTCTAAGATTGCAATGTTCAGTTTTTCAGTAACTGCATATAAGTTTTTAATAATGATGCTCCGGGCTTTTATGTATATTAAACTTGTTTTCCTTGAAGTTGATTTCTGGACTTAATGTCCCTTCTCTTTACTGTCGATATGCGTGTTTGTATTATCACTGTTCATGTCTGCGTATGTATCACTGGGAGAGAGACGGTTCTCCATCCGTGTCGGGTTCGCCGCCTTATTCTGACCCTTCCCGCACTGAACTCTACCAGAATCGTTCTTAAAAGTTACCTGAGTTGTCCCCAACTGACCTTACTTGACCTTTCTTTGCTAATTCCTCTGCATGTGAGGTTACTGCTACTCTCCGAGGATCCTTACCGCCGAGGTCCCATCCATCCTCTACCTCTACAATTATAGTGGTCAAACTGGACGTCTTGTTCCTCAGATCCCGTTCACACTCAGATGCTCTCCGCACCCACCCACCTCCCACAGCTACCCCCTCACCCTCTCCTAGTTCCTTCGTTAGCTCGACCGTGATTTGCTCTCCTGAGTAGTATTTTATCGAAAAAGGCCTAATGTTCTCATCCAGTACTCCACCAGGGCGGGCTTTCCCTATTCCATTTAAGTGAAGACCATCCCTGACGTACAGAGATCTTTCATTACTGAAATGATCCTACAAGTCTATACTGAACACAATATCCTTCTCCCTACAGAGAGCTTTGATTCTTCTGTTTATCCCCAGCATTCTACTGTTGGTATAGGAATCGACGTCATACCTTGGTAGCAATGCCAGCGTTACAAGCTTCCTACGACTTTCATTACACTTGATAATGAGTTCCGTGTACTTCTCTGATAATTCTTCCGATCTCTCACTAACTGCAGTGTTCCTTCCCACCTGAACAACGAAAATCACATCCTTGGGATTCTTTGAGACTATGTCGTCAAGCTTTTCTAAGACGTGCTTTATAAAAGTAAAGAAAGATGTGGTACTAAAGATGATAAAGTAAGGAAAGATGTGGTACCAAAGATGATAAAAGTAAGGTTAGATGTGGTACTAGAGATGTTAAAAGTAAGGAAAGATGTGGTACTAAAGATGATAAAAGTAAGGAAAGGTGTGGTACTAAAGAAGTTAAAAGTAAGGAAAGATGTTGTATCAAATAGGATAAAAGTAAGAATAGCTGTGGTATTAAAGATGATAAAAGTAAGGAAAGATGTGGTACTAAAGATGATAAAAGTAAGGAAAGATGTGGTACTAAAGATGATAAAAGTAAGGAAAGATGTGGTACTAAAGATGATAAAAGTAAGGAAAGATGTGGTACTAAAGATGATAAAAGTAAGGAAAGATGTGGTACTAAAGAGGATAAAAGTAAGGTTAGATGTGGTACTAAAGATAATAAAAGTAAGGTTAGATGTGGTACTAAAGATGATAAAAGTAAGGTTAGATGTGGTACTAAAGATAATAAAAGTAAGGAAAGATGTGGTACTAAAGATGATAAAAGTAAGGTTAGATGTGGTACTAAAGATGATAAAAGTAAGGTTAGAATGTGGTACTAAAGATAATAAAAGTAAGGTTAGATGTGGTACTAAAGATGATAAAAGTAAGGAAAGATGTGGTACTAAAGATAATAAAAGTAAGGTTAGATGTGGTACTAAAGATGATAAAAGTAAGGAAAGATGTGGTACTAAAGATAATAAAAGTAAGGTTAGAATGTGGTACTAAAGATAATAAAAGTAAGGTTAGATGTGGTACTAAAGATGATAAAAGTAAGGTTAGATGTGGTACTAAAGATAATAAAAGTAAGGTTAGATGTGGTACTAAAGATAATAAAAGTAAGGTTAGATGTGGTACTAAAGATAATAAAAGTAAGGTTAGAATGTGGTACTAAAGATAATACAAGTAAGGTTAGATGTGGTACTAAAGATGATAAAAGTAAGGTTAGATGCGCTACTAAAGATGATAAAAGTAAGGAAAGATGTGGTACTAAAGAAGTTAGAAGTAAGGAAAGATGTATTAAATAGGATAAAAGTAAGGAAAGATGTGGTAATAAAGAGGATAAAAGTAAGGAAAGATGTGGTGCTAGAAATGTTAAAAGTAAGGAAAGATGTGGTAGTTAAGAGGATTAAAACAAGGAAAGATGTGGCACTAAAGATGACAAAAGCAAGGAAAGATGTGGCACTAAAGATGATAAAAGTAAGGAAAGCTGTGGTACTAAAGATGATAAAAGTAAGGAAAGATGTGATACTAAAGATGATAAAAGTAAGGAAAGATGTGGTACTAAAGTGGATAAAAGAGAGGAAAGATGTGGTACTAGAGCTGATAAAAGTAAAGAAAGATGTGTTACTAATGAAGATAAAAGTAAGGAAAGATGTGGCACGAAAGATGTCAAAAGTAAGGAAAGATGCGCTACTAAAGAGGATGAAAGTAAGGATAGATGTGGTACTAAAGATGATAAAAGTAAGGAAAGATGTGGTACTAATGATGGTGAAAGTAAGTTAAGATGTGGTGCTAAAGATGATAAAAGGAAACATGTGGTACTAAAGATGTTAAAATTAGGAAAGCTGTGGTACCAAAGAGTTTAAGAATAAGGTGAAATGTAATACAAAAGATGATAAAAGTAAGGAAAGATGTGGTACTAAAGAGGATAAAAGTAAGGAAAGATGTGGCACTAAAGATGGTAAAAGTAAGTGAAGATGTGATACTAAAGAGGATAGAAATAAGGTGAGATGTGGTACTAAAGATGATTAAAGTAAGGAAAGATGTGGTACTAAAGAGGATAAAAGTAAGGAAAGATGTGGTGCTAAAGAGGATAAAAGTAAGGAAAGATGTGGTGCTAAAGAGGATAAAAGTAAGGAAAGATGTGGTGCTAAAGAGGATAAAAGTAAGGAAAGATGTGGTGCTAAAGAGGATAAAAGTAAGGAAAGATGTGGTGCTAAAGAGGATAAAAGTAAGGAAAGATGTGGTGCTAAAGAGGATAAAAGTAAGGAAAGATGTGGTACTAAAGAGGATAAAAGTAAGGAAAGATGTGGTGCTAAAGAGGATGAAAATAAAGTGAGATGTGGTGCTAGAGATGTTAAAAGTAAGGAAAGTCGTGGTATTAAAGAGGGTAAAAGTAAGGAAAGATGTGGTACTAAACGTTTTATCCTATTACGTCATATTGTTTCATTTTTGCCACTCCTAATTGGAGACTGACAAAATACTTTCCTAATGACTCTCCTACAACGTTCACATATCAGTAGACTCTCCACTTGACGTGGGCGCTTCTTATTTATTTTCCCGTCCGTTGTTCTGTTGGGGAAAACATTAGATCCCTCAACTTCTCCCATGTATATGTCCTCCCTCAGTCTCTCCCTCCCTTCCTTATTCTTCTCCTCTCTCTCTCCCTCCCTCCAAGCCTCCTCTCCTCTCTCTCCCTCTCGCCCTGCCTCCTCTCCTCTCTCTCCCTCTCGCCCTGCCTCCTCTTCTCTCTCTCTCTCCCTCCCAGCCTCCTCTTCTCTCTCTCCCTCTCTCCCTGCCTCCTCTCCTTTCTCTTCCTCCCTCCTCTCCTCTCCTCTCCCTCCCTCCCTCCTGCAGATTGTTAGGGCCAGACCCAGCCGGTCAGCCATCACGCAGGAGGATGGATGGGCCCTGTAGTATATGTAGTGCCAGAAGGGACCCCCTGTGGCGTCCCCCGTCTATGCATCAGTGGACCGTCGTCCATTAGGACCCCACAGCCTCCTAGCCTCACCCTTTTTCCCAACTCATGTTAGCGGCGCCGCTGCAACTGCGGGTTTTTGAGGTGTGGGATTGTGAAGCGGATGGTTGGTGGGGGGTGGGTGAAGGGGAGGAGTATGATGCATTTGCTGTAGTGTTGTGAGGAATGTAGGGTTGTGTTTGGGGGAGTTGTATGATGCATGTGCTGTAGTGGACATGGTTGCACTGGGGTGAGGAATGTAGGTGGGTCCCACTTGGTGTGTGTGTGTGTAGACCTGAAGATGCATTTGGAATAGTCTGGTCTAAGGGAGGAGGGGCGGCGCCCCTTCCCCCTCCCTCACCTGAACACTACGGGGGGGAGGCACCCCCCCCCCCACGTGAACAACACCTGACATTGTCGATGATAATCAGAAGAATTTCATGGATCTCAAGATCCCTCAGGCTGGAGTAGGTGGGTCTTGACGAGGAGCCATTTCCTGATTTCTGATGACCTTAGCTGAGGCGGTGTGTTGGGGGGCGAGGGGCGGGGAGGGGGCTGGACAGGATGAGGGGGATAAGAGGTGCGGCAGCCCCCCTGCTGTGGTCATGCCTAAGAGGTCAGGTCAGCGTGTGGTTGTGTGGGAGCCTGGCTGGAGGGATCTCTCTCTCTCTCTCTCTCTCTCTCTCTCTCTCTCTCTCTCTCTCTCTCTCTCTCTCTCTCTCTCTCTCTCTCTCTCTCTCTCTATTCTTCTTCCGTGTGCAACAGCAGCAGAAGCAGGAGCAAAAGCAGCAGTAACAGCAGGAGCAACAGCAGGATCACCAGCAGGAGCAGGATCATTAGCAGGAGCAGCAGCAGGAGTAGCAGCACCAGCAGGAGCGGGAGCACCGGCAGGAGCACCAGCAGTAGGAGCACCAGCAGGAGCAGCAGCAGGAGTAGCAGCAGGAGCATCAGCATGAGTAGCAAGGGTAGGAACAGCAGCAGCAGAAGCAGGGGCAGGAGCAGCAGGAGGAGCACCAGCAAGAGCAGCAGCAGCAGAAGCAGGGGTAGGAGCAGCAGCAAGAGCATCAGCAGGAGCAGCAGCAAGAGCAGCAGCAGGAGCAGCAGCAGCAGGAGCAGCAGCAGGAGTAGCACGAGCAGCAGCAGCAGCAGGAGCAGCAGCAGCAGCAGCATCAGCAGCAGCAGCAGCAGCATCAGCAGCAGGAGCAGCAGCAGCAGCAGCATCAGCAGCAGCAGCAGCAGCATCAGCAGCAGCAGCAGCAGCAGCAGCAGCAGCAGGAGCAGCAGCAGGGTGTTGCCATGTTGGTACTGACGATCTGGCAAGTCGATGCCAAACGTCGCAAACGTCAGGGGTCTCCCCGGTGATGGATGGGTCAGGGAGGGGTTTATAGAGAGGGAGGCGAGGGTCGGGGAGGGGTTTATAGAGAGGGAGGGAAGGCGAGGGGTTTATAGAGAGGGAGGGGAGGCGAGGGGTTTATAGAGAGGGAGGGGAGGCGAGGGTCGGGGAAGGGTTTATAAAGAGGGAGGGATGGTGAGGGTCGGGGAGGGGATTATAGAGAGGGAGGGGTTTATCGAGAGGGAGGGGATTATAGAGAGGGAGGGGATTATAGAGAGGGAGGGGATTATAGAGAGGGAGGGGAGCGGAACAGACTAACATAGATGCTGAAAAACATCGTGGCTGACTCCGAAGAAAGTTTTTGTTTATTATGACGGCTGACACCCCAGGCGAGGCTGACAATCAAGGAGGATGTCAACGGGGAAATCGTCAGCCGAGGACGATGATAGCTAAGTGAAGCTGACAGCCAGGTAAGGCCGTGAAGCAGAGGAAACTGACAGTCAGGAGTAACTATCGAGTAAGGGAACTGACTTGAGTTAGGCGATTGATGTAACCAGTTAGGCAGGCTGACAAACGCTGAAACTGACGACAGCCACTTGATCTGACAGCTGAGCTGGGGTTGATGGTTGGGGTGGGGTCACTCACAACCACTGAAACAGGCTACCACCAGGTAAGGCTGACCGCCACTGAAACAAGCTACTACCAGGTGAGGCTGACAGCAACTGAAACAAGCTTCCACCAGGTGTGGCAGGCAGTCACTGAAACAAGCAACCAACAGGTAAGGCTGACAGCCACTGAAACAAGCTACCACCAGGTGAGGCTGACAGCCACTGAAACAAGCTACTACCAGGTAAGGCAGACAGTCACTGAAACAAGCAACCACTAGGTAAGGCTGACAGCCACTGAAACAAGCAACCACTAGGTAAGGCTGACAGCCACTGAAACGAACTACTACCAGATAAGACTGGCAGACACAGACACAAAGTAGCACCAGATAAGTGTGATAACCACTGAAACAAACTACCACCAGGAGAGGCTGGTAGCCACTGAAACAAAATACCCCAACGTGGGGCAGAAAGCTAATGAAACAAACTACCACCAGGTAAGTCTGACAGCCACTGAAACAAACTGCAATAAGTTGAGGCTGACAGAATTTTGAGGGTGACAGCTAGAGAAGCTGACAGCCAGAAGGCCCCCAGGGCCGACCAGGTGAGTGAAGACTGTGGCTGACGAGAAACAGGGAGGATATGACCTATGTCCACCCAGCCCTCAGGTCACACTGGCATGACCCATGTCCACCCAGCCCTCATGTCATACTGGCATGACCCAGGTCCACCCAGCCCTTAGGTCACACTGGCATGACCTAGGTCCAACCAGCCCTCAGGTCACACTGGCATGACCTAGGTTCACCCAGCCCTCAGGTCACACTGGCATGACCCAGGTCCACCCAGCCCTCAGGTCACACTGGCATGACCCAGGTCCAACCAGCCCTCAGGTCACACTGGCATGACCCAGGTCCACCCAGCCCTCAGGTCACACTGGCATGACCTAGGTTCACCCAGCCCTCAGGTCACACTGGCATGACCCAGGTCCAACCAGCCCCCAGGTCACACTGGCATGACCCAGGTCCAACCAGCCCTCAGGTCACACTGGCATGACCCAGGTCCAACCAGCCCTCAGGTCACACCGGCATGACCCAGGTCCACCCAGCCCTTAGGTCACACTGGCATGACCCAGGTCCAACCAGCCCTCAGGTCACACCGGCATGACCCAGGTCCAACCAGCCCTCAGGTCACACTGGCATGACCCAGGTCCAACCAGCCCTCAGGTCACACCGGCATGACCCAGGTCCACCCAGCCCTTAGGTCACACTGGCATGACCCAGGTCCAACCAGCCCTCAGGTCACACCGGCATGACCCAGGTCCACCCAGCCCTTAGGTCACACTGGCATGACCCAGGTCCAACCAGCCCTCAGGTCACACTGGCATGACCCAGGTCCACCCAGCCCTTAGGTCACACTGGCATGACCCAGGTCCACCCAGCCCTCAGGTCACACTGGCATGACCCAGGTCCAACCAGCCCTCAGGTCATACCGGCATGACCCAGGTCCACCCAGCCCTCAGGTCACACCGGCAGGTCGTGATTGGTGCCATAGATTCAGGTTTCACCAATCACTGGTAAAGGACAGGCAAGGATCTGGTCGACCAGTTTTCTGGGGCCTGTAACGACCTGATCACTACTTCTGGGGGGCACTCTGTGGGCCAGTGTCGCCCAGGTCAGTATTTGTAATAGGACTGTGAGGGTCAGAGTCGACCAGGTCGGTGTCTCTGGGGTAACTATAAGAGCCATTTCGGACCTGGTCACTCTCTGGGGTACTATGAGACCCAATGTCAATCTGGTCTGTATCTCTGGGGGCACCTCGAGTGTCAACGTCGACTTGGTCAGTATCTCCAGGGGAAATGTGACAGCCACTGTCGATCTGGTTGTATATTCGGGGGCACTGTGAGAACCAGCGCCGATCTGGTCAATATCTCTGGGGGGGGGGGGGGGATTATGAGTGCCATTTTCGACCTGGTTTGTTTTCTGGGGCACTATGAGGGCCAGCGTCGACATGGTCAGTATCTGTGTAGAGGGGATTGGGGAGGGGGGTGTATTGTGAGGGCCTGCGTCGACCATCTGATGGGTCAAATTACAGCGATGTGGTCCTGGGGGATGGGAGGGGGCTTTTGACGTACACACACACACACACACACACACACACACACACACACACACACACACACACACACACACACAGACACGACTCGTTCTGTGAGTTGCTCCTGGTCATCGTGGGCTGTCTGTCACACGCTAGCTCTGCCCTGTGGCAAAACCTCGTCGCAATCACTCGTTGCTCACTAGGTCATATCTTCCCTCTCTCTCTCTCTCTCTCTCTCTCTCTCTCTCTCTCTCTCTCTCTCTCTCTCTCTCTCTCTTCTCTCTACGATCATTCTAAAGCCACATCTTAAGGGCGTGTCTTGTGTGAGGCGCGCGCGGCTCAATATACCACTAGGGCGGCCGCTTGGGCAGTCTTGCCCGACAGGTCCCTCACAGCGGCCGGGAGAACACGGCTTGGTTGGTGCTCGTGTTATCAGGAACTGGTCGAGAGATTACTGGCAGCGGATTAAGAGATTATAATACAGAACATAAATGCCATGTTGGCCTGGAAGCCAAGATTATATCAATCGTTTCTTGATGTCAGTTTGTGACGGTATGTTTCCCTCGCTGTTCAGGGTCGTCTGCTTCCTGCCGTGACTTTGCAAGGTCGGGGCCATACGGGGTCAATTGGTTGTTAACGAGGGAGATAGAGATGATGTAGTGGTGTAGCCCTTAGCCTTCCTGGTCGTAACGCATTCACAGGCCCCACCCAGGGTCGAACTTATAGGTTCGAATCCTGGGTACGGCAGTCTGTCCACAGTTAATCCAGCTGTTCATCCACCCCTACGTAAGGCTGGTCGATAAACTGTGTATCTGGCTCAAACTAGGATATATGTATATATATATATATATATATATATATATATATATATATATATATATATATATATATATATATATATATATATTCTTTTTTTCTTTCAAACTATTCGCCATTTCCCGCATTAGCGAGGTAGCGTTAAGAACAGAGGACTGGGCCTTTGAGGGAATACCCTCACCTGGCCCAATTCTCCGTTCCTTCTTTTGAAAAAAAAAAAAAAAAAAAAAAAAAAACGAGAGGGGAGGATTTCCAGCCCCCCGCTCCCTCCCCTTTTAGTCGCCTTCTACGACACGCAGGGAATACGTGGGAAGTATTCTTTCTCCCCTATCCCCAGGGAATATATATATATATATATATATATATATATATATATATATATATATATATATATATATATATATATATATATATATATATATCCTTCCTTCCTTCCTTCAAACTATTCGCCATTTCCCGCATCAGCGAGGTAGCGTTAAGAACAGAGGACTGAGCCTTTGAGGGACTACCCTCACCCGGCCCAATTCTCTGTTCCTTCTTTTGGAAAATTAAAAAAAAAAACGAGAGGGGAGGATTTCCAGCCCCCCGCTCCCTCCCCTTTTAGTCGCCTTCTACGACACGCAGGGAATACGTGGGAAGTATTCTTGCTCCCCTATCCCCAGGGATATATATATATATATATATATATATATATATATATATATATATATATATATATATATATATATATATATATATATATATGCATATATAAATATATATATATATATATATATATATATATATATATATATATATATATATATATATATATATTTTTTTTTTTTTGCTTTGTCGCTGTCTCCCGCGTTTGCGAGGTAGCGCAAGGAAACAGACGAAAGAAATGGCCCAACCCCCCCCCCCCCCCCATACACATGTATATACATACGTCCACACACGCAAATATACATACCTACACAGCTTTCCATGGTTTACCCCAGACGCTTCACATGCCTTGATTCAATCCACTGACAGCACGTCAACCCCGGTATACCACATCGCTCCAATTCACTCTATTCCTTGCCCTCCTTTCACCCTCCTGCATGTTCAGGCCCCGATCACACAAAATCTTTTTCACTCCATCTTTCCACCTCCAATTTGGTCTCCCTCTTCTCCTCTTTCCCTCCACCTCCGACACATATATCCTCTTGGTCAATCTTTCCTCACTCATTCTCTCCATGTGACCAAACCATTTCAAAACACCCTCTTCTGCTCTCTCAACCACGCTCTTTTTATTTCCATACATCTCTCTTACCCTTACGTTACTTACTCGATCAAACCACCTCACACCACACATTGTCCTCAAACATCTCATTTCCAGCACATCAATCCTCCTGCGCACAACTCTGTCCATAGTCCACGCCTCGCAACCATACAACATTGTTGGAACCACTATTCCTTCAAACATACCCATTTTTGCTTTCCGAGATAATGTTCTCGACTTCCACACATTCTTCAAGGCTCCCAGAATTTTCGCCCCCTCCCCCACCCTATGATCCACTTCCGCTTCCATGGTTCCATCCGCTGCCAGATCCACTCCCAGATATCTAAAACACTTCACTTCCTCCAGTTTTTCTCCATTCAAACTCACCTACCAATTGACTTGACCCTCAACAACCCTACTGTACTTAATAACCTTGCTCTTATTCACATATATATATATATATATATATATATATATATATATATATATATATATATATATATATATATATATATATATATATATATATATATATATATGTATATATATATATATATATATATATATATATATATATATATATATATATATATATATATATATATATATAAAGTGGTGTAGTGGTGTAGCCGTTAACCCTCCTGGTCGTAACGCATTCACGGGCCCCACCCAGGGTCGAACGTATAGGTTCGAATCCTGGGTACGGCAGTCTGTTCACAGTCAATCCAGCTGTTCATCCACCCCTACGTAAGGCTGGTCGATAAACTGTGTATCTGGCTCAAGCTAGGATATATATGTATATATATATATATATATATATATATATATATATATATATATATATATATATAGTGTTAATGGGATGGCCATGATCAGGGCCTCAGTTGGCCATGCCGTCTCAGTTAACATATAAAGCCAGAAGGTGTGTGAGGTAGAACTTTACTGCTCGTATCTAGAGGGTAAGAGGAAGAGTGTATGCAGATGTTGACCTCCTGCAAACACTGGTGTACGACAACTACCCAACTGCGGGTTATCTTAATGCAGATGTCTCCTGCTGGACACTGTCGTCTTGCTGCGTCTTCAGCGGCTGCCCAGCCTGCAGGAGGAGGGAGGCGTCAGTTTCTTCATGCAGTTTCAGTTTCTGGCAGTGTGACGGCCAGATAGCCATGACTGGTGTCAGTGGCCGACTACCAAGTCATCAATCTCCTCCGGCCATTGATGTGCTCACGATAACATTGAGCTGAGCTTGGAGACAGAGCCAAGCAGGAGGACGTGATTTCACTCCATCAAACTTGTTTCCCCTCGACCTTTACCTCCTCAGCAGCGGTACACACGGTAGTCTGCTCCTCAGCAGCGGTACACACGGTAGTCTGCTCCTCAGCAGCGGTACACACGGTAGTCTGCTCCTCAGCAGCGGTACACACGGTAGTCTGCTCCTCAGCAGCGGTACACACGGTAGTCTGATCCACAGCAGCGGTACACACGGTAGTCTCTTCCTCAGCAGCGGTACACACGGTAGTCTGCCCCTCAGCAGCGGTACACACGGTAGTCTGCCCCTCAGCAGCGGTACACACGGTAGTCTGATCCACAGCAGCGGTACACATGGTAGTCTCCTCCTCAGCAGCGGTACAAACGGTAGTCTGCTCCTCAGCAGCGGTACACATGGTAGTCTGCTTCTCAGCAGCGGTACACACGGTAGTCTCCTCCTCAGCAGCGGTACAAACGGTAGTCTGCTCCTCAGCCCCACAACACCACCTTCAACAAATACCACACAACTTATATACATCAAGCTACCACGAGGTTCTCAGTGTCGATGGTCACCCATGCTTGTCTCCTACTACAAGTCTCTAATCTCTCTCTCTCTCTCTCTCTCTCTCTCTCTCTCTCTCTCTCTCTCTCTCTCTCTCTCTCTCTCTCTCTCTCTCTCATCCCCTCGAATATCTTGAGCGTCTAATAGACCGTTATATTAAGTACCCCGACGAACACTTCTTACAAGGCCACAGCGATTGGATGGAACTCGTCATAAATCGCCAGTTCCACATCGCCAGACGCCGCGGAACGCGCCGTAACTCGCCACGGAACGCGCCGTAACTCGCTAGACCTACCTCACCGTGGCAGTAGACAGGTCTTTGGTCGAGGCACAGCGGGGATGAGCTTGAGTCCAACAGCCCAGCAAAAGGGTCTTAGGATAATCCCAGTCCATTTAAAACCTACCTATCTACGTCTCAGTCCTCTAAATCTCGAAGCGAAATAGGTGGAAGATTTGATAGAGTACAGCCTATTGGTAGGGAGGCCGCAGTCGAGCGAGAGAGGCATGGGAGAGGAGGATCAACCAGGCAGGAGAGGAGCTGGGGATGAAGACGACCAGACTGAAAAACAGGTAGGGCGTTATAGAGAAATAGTTAGAGACACAATATACAGTATAGGCAGGCATCTTGTGCGGTATATGTTGTCTGCAAGATGCGCACAGCAAGTGTGTAGTGATGAAGGAAATAACTTTGGAGAAATGGAAGTAACTGGGAGATGAAGATGAACTGACATGTAGGGAATCATCAAGATGGATTCGTTCCTCAGGTTTTGTCTGTGATGTACAGGCACACGAGGATGGGAGGGGGGTGGGGGCGTGGATTACTTGTTAACGTTACTGACCATTACTCAACGCGAATCTGCTCGGGGTTAGTAGCACGTAGGTTTGAATCCTGGGCGCATGAGTTGCCGGGCTGCAGCCAGTTCGACCTATTCATCCTGGTCGTCGGGAATGGCTGAAATTGGTGAGGAATTAAAAGCCGGGGCAACAAGAGTGTAAACTTCCTCCCCGTAACACACAAACAGTAACCATAAATAGTGATCAAGCACAAAAGAGGGAGGGCTGCCTCAGGTGCAAGAGAAAGAAGAACGTATTCCAGATGTGGCTTTTTAAACCGGGTGTCTCGCTGGCCAAGTCACTGCTGTCCTTGATCTATATACTCGGAGTGCAAGATGGATTGGAATCATCCAGCAAGACGGGGTATTGCAGACTGGCACACACACCATACATAGGCTTAGTTGTCTCCCATCTTTAGTCAAATGCGTGGATAATGGGATCACGCTCGGGCAAATGCAGTAGTCAAGATGGGACAGCGAATGAGGTTAAAGTTAGGATCTATCTCTCTCTCTCTCGCAGAAGACAAATGACAAGCATGTGTGAGTATGAGAGGGACTTGTGGACTGATGTGATAATCAGCTTGTAACTAGAACACCACAACAGGAGTGTTGTAAAACAGGTAAACTATATAATCGATCACGTCAAAATTACCTTCATCTACGTAAGTATGGAGACGCTCAGGAAAATATTAATGGCTTATGATAGACTCAAGTTAGAACATGACGACACTGGTCATCCCACTTGAAGTATGACGACACTGGTCATCCCACTTGAAGTATGACGACACTGGTCATCCCACTTGAAGTATGACGACACTGGTCATCCCACTTGAAGTATGACGACACTGGTCATCCCACTTGAAGTATGACGACACTGGTCATCCCACTTGAAGTATGACGACACTGGTCATCCCACTTGAAGTATGATAACACTGGTCATCCCACTTGAAGTATGACGACACTGGTCATCCCACTTGAAGTATGACGACACTGGTCATCCCACTTGAAGTATGACGACACTGGTCATCCCACTTGAAGTATGACGACACTGGTCATCCCACTTGAAGTATGACGACACTGGTCATCCCACTTGAAGTATGACGACACTGGTCATCCCACTTGAAGTATGACGACACTGGTCATCCCACTTGAAGCAACAAAAGGACTGCTAGAGAAAGTCTGGCGATGGACCAGAGGGACATGTGAGAATTGAGCCACGGAGAAGACGTCATCTTCACCACCATGGAAAAATGAAGGAACGTGTCAGACCCAAATGTACTGATAAAGACAGAGTGATCAGGAAGATTTTGGGTCCGTTATATAAGTTTAGAAATGTATATATCATACAGAAGTTGATGAATTGTAAGTGCTGGACTGATGTATAAAGTGGATGAAACTAAAGATTGAGATTAACGAAGTAGAATGTTGACAGACGAAAATCTTCATAATAGGACTGGATGAAGATCATACGCTTGATACAGAGAAGAAGGAAAAAGGAGTGCAGAGGACCTACGTCATACCAGTTTCCCAGACAGGAGCTCGGTAATACACGCTGACATACAGAATCCGTAGTTACATGCAGTCATAAGAGGACGTTCAATTACACTTACGTTAACTTGCCAGGAGGTACTTAAGACGGAGAAAGAAATTTGAAAACAAGGTGGAATTGGCTGGTCTATCATTTATACACCAGTGATGGTAGAAGGTAAGAAAAGCAGAGTATAAGGAACGGGCGACGCCAAGAGCAGGGAAGGCCTCCGTCAACGCCCGCAGGAATGTTAGGTGAGGGAAGTCTCCGAGTGAAGTCAATGTATGTCACACGATTATGGACGAAGAACGAACGTCACAGTGCTGGGATGATGATGCTAAGGGAAACACACCTTAATGAAGGGTAGAGATCCTACTTGTCCTGGCCGGATGCTGTTAATAAGTAATAATAATAATATCAAATGCTGTTAAGACGTAAGAGAGTAAGTGAGCTTGGGAAGGAGACTTGTGTGAGGAAGCACTAGGAGAGATTGAGCGCAGAATGGCAAAAGGTGAGAACAGATGACGTAAGGGGAGTGGGGGAGGAATGGGAGGTATTTAGGGAAGCAGAGATGGCTTGCGCAAAAGATGCATGTGGCATGAGAAAGGTGGGAGGTGGGTAGATTAGAAAGGGTAGTGAGTGGTAGGATGAAGAAGTAAGATCGTTAGTGTAAGAGAAGAGAGAGGCGTTTGGATGATTTTTGCAGGGAAGTAGTGCAAATGACTGGGAGATGTATAAAAGAAAGCCTCAGGAGGTCAAGAGAAAGGTGCAAGAGTTGAAAAAAAGGGCAAATGAGAGTTGGGGTGAAAATTTACGGAGAATAGAAAGATGTTTTGGAAGGAGAGAAATAAAGTGCGTAAGACAAGAGAACAAATGAGAACATCGCTGAAGGGGGCTAATGGGGAGGTGATAACAGGTAGTGATGAAGTGAAAAGGAGATGGAGTGAGTATTTTGAAGGTTTATTGAATGTGTTTGATGATAGAGTGGCAGATATGGGGTGTTTTGGTCGAGGTGTTGTGCGAAGTGAAAGTGTCAGGGAGAATGAATAGGTGAACAGAGAAGAGGTAGTGAAAGATTTGTGGAACATGAAAGCCGGCAAGGCGGCGGGTATGGACGGTATTGCAGTGGAATTTATAAAATAAGTGGGTGTGACTTCGTTGTTGATTGGTTGGTAAGGATATTCAGTGTATGTATGGATCATGGTGAAGTGTCCTGAGGATTGTCGGAATGCATGCATAGTGCCGTTGTACAAAGGGAAAGGGGATTAAGGTGAGTTTTCAGATTACAGAGGTATAAGTTTGTTGAGAATTCCTGGGAAATTATATGGGAGGGTATTGATTGAGAGGATAAAGGCATGTACAGAGCATCAGATTGGGGAAGAGCAGTGTGGTTTCAGAAGTGGTAGAGGATGTGTGGATCAGGTGTTTGCTTTGAAGAACGTATGTAGGAAATACCTAGAAAAACAGATGGATTTGTATGTAGCATTTATGGATCTGGAGAAGGCATAAGTTAAGGTTGATAGAGATGCTTTGTGGAAGGTATTAAGAATACATGGTGTGGGAGGTAAGTCGTTAGAAACAGTGAAAAGTTTTACCAA